>NC_090725.1:293962500-293972500 GCF_036898095.1 Palaemon carinicauda | reverse complement strand
TTGAACTAAATGGTTAAGTCTGATGAAAGTTTGTTAATAGATATATCAAATATCAGTTTCGTGCTCATCAGCTTCCGTGAATGTGATGAAACAATATGCTATCTTGAAACTGTTAACTGGTGACATTAGTATTGTATTTACGTTTATTTTTTTTAAGTTAAAGAAACCGAATTGGTTCTGAATTCTTTGTCAGACCGCAATTATCAGTAATTTTTCCAGAATCTATGAGTAAATATATTGGGAAATGAATTCTTTGACAGACCGCAATTATCAGTAATTTTTCCAGAATCTATGAGTAAATATATTGGGAAATGAATTGTTTGTCAGACCGCAATTATCAGTAATTTTTCCAGAATCTATGAGTAAATATATTGGGAAATTAATTCTTTGTC
Source organism: Palaemon carinicauda (assembly GCF_036898095.1). Classification (NCBI taxonomy): domain Eukaryota; kingdom Metazoa; phylum Arthropoda; class Malacostraca; order Decapoda; family Palaemonidae; genus Palaemon; species Palaemon carinicauda. The sequence continues at coordinate 293,972,108 of NC_090725.1, read as the reverse complement.
AGACCGCAATTATCAGTAATTTTTCCAGAATCTATGAGTAAATATATTGGGAAATGAATTCTTTGACAGACCGCAATTATCAGTAATTTTTCCAGAATCTATGAGTAAATATATTGGGAAATGAATTGTTTGTCAGACCACAATCATCAGTATTTTCCCAGAATCTATGAGTAAATATATTGGGAAAATTAGTTTATTTCATTTTTAAAGTGAAACTAATTTCAGTTTGTAATTATGTATAGAGCAATATTGTGTATCATATGAAACTTACATTGTATGAATAGTGGTGGCATATGGCAATATAGGAGCAGCGATTGAGGCTGCCACAACCCAGATGACGGTGAGAAGTATCCTGCAGACACATTTAGACATCCGGGGCTTTAAGGGACGCATCACGTTCAAAAACCTAATTCATTAAAAAAAAAAAAAATTGTTTTTGTTAATTAACACAATTACCTTTCATCTTATAAATCATTTTAAGATGTACATAAGGTTAAAAAGTACTAGATTTAAACAAAAAATAGATATTTACAAATTGACGGAAATCTATTAGCCTTATTATCAATTGAAAGGGTGTGGATAATATGCAAACATTTACTTTTACACACTGGACGTGTTCAGAAGTAAAAATAGTTTTACAATGAAAATTTTCCTCTGGTCAATATTATAACTTAGTTACGAAAAAAATATATCACGTATTTGTTGATCGTTAATTATGACTGAATGAGGTATTTTTTTATTATTATTATGGCGACGTAGTTTAACAAGGGCCCGAAGATTATAGTGGTACCTCGTGCTACCCAAAGGCACAAATGAAGAGTGGGATTAAGAAATCATTGTAGCTGGGATCGAGAAATATGTATGAAGAGCAGTTTGTACCGCCCACTATATTGCTAACAAGGCACAGATTGAATTGTCCCCCTGTATAAGGAATGGAGGCATGGAGGATATGGCTTTTGGCATTTAGGAAATATTTCAGTTTATGTACTTTAGTAAAATTTTGGTCCGTGAAAGGGTATCTGAATAGAATAAGAAAAATTTCTCCGGATATAAAATGTTTCAAACATGAGGATTGTTGAATGAAACCAGCTACTCAAGCTTGGTAGGAAAAATGCTTATTTATCAATAGTTCCTATTTCCTTATTTCGTGTTGTCTATAGCTCTTCTGAGTTATGATTCTAGAAATGTGACGAACTTCGTGTTGCAGTATCGTGATTGTGTAAGTTTTTACTTTATTTTGCGTGTAAACCCCTTTGTAATCTTATATATTTTTTTCTCGGATAATGCCGCTGAAGGACTTCCTCAGCCCTTGTGGCTGAATTTACGGCCCAAATACTTAAAAACAATTCTTAAATCCAATTCTATATTTATATTTCTTACAAGCATTAAAAAGAAGTCACATTGACATTCATGTTTTAGTAATTAGTGTTGAATCTGAGATGAAACCTCTTTGTAGAAAGATTCCACAGAGATAGCCACTTCATTCACTTACATAAAAAGGTCCCCTAATTGATTGATTTATTTGAGGTTTTCTGGCATCCTGGCATCTAAGGTCATTGACTCCAATATCGTTTATTGTAAATAAAAAGTAAAAGAATGTTAAATTAAAACCATAAAAACAAAGATGACATTAGCAGCGCTTTGTAGTCCCCTTGAAACACTGGGCTATTCACCTCTCAGTACAGTACTCTCTGTTTTCAGAATATTTGGGCCCTTCCTTCTTAGTACTACTTCTTCTACCTCTTCTAAGACATCTGAATTGTAAAAATTTCCACTTACATTTCGTCTTGCATTCTTTCCTTAAAACTAAAACAAGTTGGTCCAGCCTTTCACCACTCTATTTATTCTATTTTTTTTTTTTTTTAAATAATGTGATCAGCAATTTCTTGATACATTGCATTCCCCTCTTGGCTTCCATAAGCAGGTTGTGTCTTCACACCCTTTTTGAAAGTGACCTCTTACTTTTCTTGCTTCACTTACTCAGTGAGTTCTTTCATCCTACTGTCACCCATTATGTTTTAACAAACCTATATAAATCATTCACTTCCTTTCTTCTACCATGTAGTGAGTGTTTTTACGATTCTGTCCTGTGGAAGAGATATGAGAGCAGCAGCATTGAATGATGCTAAAGAGTGGCGGTTATGCTGTTTTACACTGCTCATGAAAGATGTTAGGAAGGCAGTTAAGGGGTTGAAGAAAGTCAAACCACGAGGAATTAATGGGTTTACATGTTGAGATGCTTACACTGTTGGTGTAAATGTAATTGAGTGACGGATCATGCTGTGTGTAAATTGTATTTGTATAAAAAAAAGGTTCCAAAGGAATGAGTGACAGGAATAACTGTTCCTTCCATAAGATCAAAGTTATCATAGGATATGTAAGAATTATAGGGGCATAACATAGCATGGTAAGGAACACGTATGTTAGAAATATTTTTCAGAATGTAAAATCAACCAAATAAGACCTGCCAGAGGAAGAACAGTGCCTGTTAGATCGGGAAGCGGATATGTGGATCAAGCATGTCACGTGAGAAACGTAAATGATGATTTTAAGAGTTGATTGGAAAAGTTATATGTTGTATACATGAACTTGGATAATTGATACAAGAAATGAAAAAGGCAATAGATTTGCATACAATATTCTTCTTTCCACCGTTATTCGTACATTAAGGGGTCGGTTGCCTAATATGCCCTCTCAAATACCTTCTGTCAAAAGGATTCTCTTCCACAAAACCTTTTCTCCCCTTTCCTATTCATCTTATCTTGCCCTCTCGAACATTCCCCCCGCCACCTAACAGTCTCCTCCCAAGCCCTCCTCACTCCCTCTCCACCATCCATGCACAGAACGTGCTCATACCATCTCAGTTTTGATACTGTTATCACCTCAGTAATCTTTACACACCTGCCTTTCTTCTTATTTCATCATTTTCTAACCTTTCAAGCAGTGATATTTCCATAATCCTCATTTCTGCTCTCTCAAGCTATGCTTCCTGTTTTTATCTTACAGCCCTCATTTCAAATCCATATTTTAGTAAATGGCTTATCACTGTGTAATAGATCTTAACTTTTAGCTTATTTATCATTTACTTATATACCACTCTTGTAACCTCCCTCCACTTCCCCAGGCTCCTTTTATCCTATTCTCAACTTTAGCCTCGCATCCTCTCGCCTGACATATAGTAGATCCCAAGTATCTAAATTGTTCCACCTGTTTTATAACCGACTATTTTCATGTATGGTCATCCTGTCACTACCTTCCTTACTGCTCAGGATAACCTCAGTCTTATCCACATTTACCCTTAAGCCACCTTTCTCTAAAGTTTCCTGCTACGCTACAACCTTTCTCTGTAAGTCTTCATTTTCAGCAGTATTTATTGATGATAGCGCAAATCATGAGTTTTTGATTTGTACTGATTCAAGAAGTTCCTTAGAAGCCTTAAAGGGTCATACTCCTAAGAATCAATTGGTATTGAAAATAAAAGTGCTTCATGACTAAATATACTCCCCGTAAGTGATTATATTACCAACTTTAAGCTTCCATAACTACAAAATTGTAAGGTCAATGGAATTATGAATCTGATAGTAATAAATTAAAACAAATAAAGCAAGTTTCCTTATGGGAATTATCATTGCAAAGGGAAAGGAAGACAGAAGTAATTTTAGCCAGATTGCTCAGGTCACAAAACTTACATATGGGTATTTTTTCTCAGATTTTTACCTTATAGTTTCTTTTATTTTTATCCATTATATTTAATGCATATTTTTATCCATTATATTTAATGTATATTTTTATTCATTATATGTAATGTATATTTTTATTCATATTTTATATATATTTGTATCCAATATATTTAATATATATTTTGTTTAGTAAATTTATTTAACATTGATATTTAATGTATATTTTTATTCATTTTTAATATTATTTTTATCCATTATATTAAATATATATTTTATTTAGTTAATTTATTTAACATTAATATATAAAAGAAAATTATTTTCTTCCCGATGTTAATCGAGCCAGCTCAATAAGAATCTAGTTTAACTCATTGGGCCGGTTAAACTCCCTCTTTTATAATAACAATAACCAACAGTAATCATGAAATCATCTGCATTTAGCAGCTCCCACAACTTTTAATTTCTGATCTCTGCACTTGACACTTCCATGACCAGCACAAATAAAAACGGGCTTAATGCTGATCCATGATGTAACCCAATACTAACTTCAAGGCCTCAGTTTCCCCAACTGCTGTTATGACTCTCTCTCTCTCTCTCTCTCTCTCTCTCTCTCTCTCTCTCTCTCTCTCTCTCTCTCTCTCTCTCTCTCTCTCTCTCTCTCTCTTTTATAGAAATCCTTTTTTTTCTTCCTTTGTCCATAGCCCTTTGTTTAATAGATCTACCACTCTTCCAATAGCTATATCCACTTTCCTACTTGAGTATTTTTCCTTTTCTTTGTACCTTTCCCCTGCACCATGTGCATGTCTTACAGTACTTTTCATTCCTTAAATGCCTTTTTCTTTTAACTTTCTCCTTTCGATACATTATATCCGATGGGTCTCCCCAATAGTTCCTTTGTTTTCCCTATACACATTTCTTTAATATTCAACCATATATTACTCTGTCCAATGTCTTAGGATCAACCTTCCTAGTCTTCTCTCTCACAATCCTCCTAAATTTCTCACCCTTTTCTCCTTTAAGGTCCCAATCTTTAATTCTAGACCCCCTCTCTCTCTTCCTGGATTTTCTACCTCTCATTTTAAAATCCATCACTACTGGTGTATGTTGTTCAACACAAAAATCACTTTACAGTTCATCAACATTTTTTTTGCCAACTCCTCTAACCTGAATGTAATCTATTTTGCTTAGCACTCCTTCACTTTATGACCACAGTGTGGAACTAAAGTCAATACAGTATCTGGTGGTACGGAATATTAATGTCAAAATCATGTCAGAAATAAATTCAGTTACAAATAACTTAGTATTTCTTATTGCTTATGTACGTTGGGAATATTTTATCTATAAAATTTTCATATGCATTAAACATATACTGTATGCTTTGCTTACGGCCGGTTTTCAATATTTTAAAGCATATAAGTGTACATGCTCATTAAATGACTTCCTTACTGCTCAAAAAAGAAGAATGCATTTTTTTCAATCGAACGTACCTTATCAAAAGGTGATTATTCATGCCTTAAAGGTAATGAACCAATTACGGGGAATTTCCTTTGAAGTCAATTTTCCTCGCAAATTATCGTGGCGTATTAGTATCAAAAGCCATTTGCCCTGCTTACGTCAGCTATATGTTATTATCTTGATGCGAGTCAATAAATCAAGATTCTAAGGCAATTAGAAGAATTTCTTGCAACCAACAAGTTCAGATGCTACTTTTAGGCTCTCTTCTTTGGAACATTTTTCAATAGAACTCCAACTCATTAGGCTTTCTTAGAACTCTGATGCTTAGGTAGTGCAGCTTGTCATCATCAATGTCGTAGTAGAGGACAAATTACTCGGCGAAAAACATACCTCAACCAAGTCACAGAACAGTTTCGATCACCTGTTTAGGAGAGTTTCCTAAATTCTCGTGTTTATTCTATGAACACATGAAATCTACGAATTAAAAGAAAACAGAATCATAGGAACCAATGAAGAATAGAGAGAAGAATTCCTTGTTAACAGTGGCAGATATTCATCGGTTCTGACCAAAAACATTCATTAAAGGTATTTAATGAATGTTTTCACCAAGGTCCAATATTATTGATACTCGTTTTTAACTTCGGTTTTTAGTAGGGCTACTTTTTTCAACACTTGGGTGTTCGGTGAAACATAGGCGAGGTAAATAGCAACTGTGTGTAAAGAATGTTATGCTGAAAATAGCAGCCTTTTTATCTTTAAGCAAAATAAATCTAGTGGTGTTTTCCCGTTTAAGGAAATACATGTGTTATTTGATACTTAAAATAGGATATACTGATTCTCTGTTTAATGTAAAATAATTTGACGGGATGAAAACAAAACCCACACCTTGCAATTGATCTTACTGATAAATGATCCCACAACACAAACTTTCCCATTACTTTATCAACAAATGGACTCTTAGACACAAGGATACTTTTTTAGCCTTAAATCTATATTTCTAAATATTAAAACGAATAAGAAAAGAAATAAAAATACCGCAACCTTATTGGACACAGGAAATACGAAATTCATAACAAAACATTCATATTTATATATTTATATGGACACCGTCGCCAACACTATAGTCCATTTCTTTTAGCGATGCAAATTTGCACCGACTCGCGGCGGTGCCCTTTTAGCTCGGAAAAGTTTCCTGATCGTTGATTGGTTAGAATTATCTTGTTCAACCAATCAGCGATCCGGAAAATTTTCCGAGCTAAAAGGGCACCGCTGCGAGTCGGTGCAAATATGCATCGCTAAAAGAAATGGACTATAGACGGTTACGTCTATAGGCCACTATGCGGCCGACGGCATACTTCTGACAGAACTGCCTAATTTGGTTGTGATTATAATCATCTTCATCCTCATCAAAGGAGCATCACAGGCCAATTTCTTATACCGCACAGTCGTTAATTTTCTAACCTATGCTCTAAAGAAAGCCTTATACTAAATTCTGCATTCAAAGCAGATGGTGAGTTAAGGAGTTTTCCACAAGATGTAGAAGATAAAGAAAAGGATGAAGTACGGTCCTGCAAATAGAAATAGTAAAAAACACTTATGAACACTCATAGCTAACTAACCTATCATACTTCAATCAATATAAATGATAATGAAAGTAAGACGTTTATCATCCAGAACTTTACCAAGATAAAATAAATAATACATTTCTTACTACTGTTAAATAAACTAATCCCTTCCAAAGTTGATTGTAAATAATCCAACATTTCTCCTTCTTTCAGTCAGCCACAAAAAAATCCTATCGCTCAAGACAATAGCTACAGCCTTAAACTATCAAACTAAAACTAAACAAACAGCTTTCAGTAATATCAAGAGTCTTATCTTAAATAAACAATCATTACATTAATTCTCTCTCTCTCTCTCTCTCTCTCTCTCTCTCTCTCTCTCTCTCTCTCTCTCTCTCTCTCTCTCTCACACCTCTTTCATAATGCAAAATCATGTGTAAAGCAGAATCACAAAATTTCTAACTTTTTCGAATGTAACATAGGTGTAAGACAAGGTGAGAATCTTTCCCCATTACTTTTTGCCATCTACCTAAATGATTTCGAGTCTTTTCTTAGCGGGGGTTATAATGGGATGGATATGTGTTCAAGGGAAATAAATGAAAAATTAAGTAGTATTGATATAGAAATGTTTTTGCGTATTTATGTTTTACTTTATGCTGATGATACTATTGTAATGGCTGAATCCCCAAAGGAATTACAAAACGCCTTAAACAAAGTAAAAGAATATTGTGATACTTGGAAACTTCAAATTAATGTTTCAAAAACTAAAGTAGTTGTATTTTCTAGAGGAAAAGTTAGAAATGTCCCGAATTTTAAATATGGTGAGGAGAGCATCGAAATTGTAGATGATTATATTTACCTTGGTACTACGTTCAATTATAATGGTAAAATGGATAAAGCTATTAAGAAACAAGTCATTCAAGCACGTAGAGCATTATTTAGTATGTTAATTAAATGTAAAAAACTTGAATTACCCATTGATATCAACTGTGATCTATTCGATGCTCTAATTGTACCAATTTTGACTTACGGTTGTGAAATATGGGGTTACCACAAACTAGATCATGTTGAAGCATTTCACAAGAAGTTCATGAAAAATCAGCTCTGTGTGAACAAGCGAACAGCAAACTGCATGGTATATGGGGATCTTGGCAGATTCAAAATTGAAATATCTATTTGCAAACGGATGATTGGATTTTGGTTGAGAATTGTAAAATCAAAGGCGTCTAAATTGTCAAATGTTTTTTATCGTTTTCTTAGAATTCTATACGAGTCGAATGAGTATAAGTCTAGTTGGATCCATAAAATTAAAACTATCCTTGATTCATGTGGTATGTCAAATATATGGGAGCATCCAGAAAATTTCAATCACACGTGGATAATAAATAGCCTAGAAATGAAACTCAAAGATATAGAGAGACAACAGTGGTATGCAGAAGTAGAAAGAAATATATTGTGTAGTAATTATAAACTTTTTAAGACAGAATTTGGCCAAGAAAAGTATATTATAAATTTAGATATTCCAGAAAGAATTGCCCTTAGTAAATATAGGTGTGGTACCCACAAACTTCCTGTAGCAACTGAAAGATATTCTAGGCAAGAGAATCAGCACTCTTGCACACTATGCAACGGCATTGAAGTTGGGGATGAATACCATTATGTTTTAGTTTGTCCTGTGATTAGAGAAATAAGAGAGAGATACCTAAAGCCCTACTATTGTAGAAGACCTACCACTTTTAAATTCAGTCTGCTCCTCAATACAAGTAATGCTAGAGAACTGAAAAGACTTGCAAGGTTTGTTAACCTTATAATGTCTTTATTTTAGATTTAATACTTTCTAGGATTTTCATTATTCTGGTATTATTTTTCAATGTATGTACTTTCCTTTGTCAGAATACCTTTCATGCGTTAATTATGTACTTACTGAATATATGTGTACATAAATATAGTTGTAATCTATTGGTCTCTTCTTTTTGTAGTTTTTGTGTAAAATATATATATCTGTGTAATTTTGTAATTCTCATACTCCGGAAGGGGTCGATAGAATAAAATTTGCCTTTGCCTTTGCCTTTGCCTTTGCTTCACAAGGATTAACTGACATGTAAGGGTGTAAGGGGTGCATCGACATCCCAATGCCCCCTATTGATGTAAAGATGTAAAGGTAAAAAGGTGTCTGGTTTCAGTTCTAGTTTCATTACAATAGAGGCTCACCAGTACGCCAACCTGGTAAGCCCAACCCTCCACTGTGGTGCCCAACCACAGCAGTGGCCTCCCCAGTAAACTGCTTAAACTCATGACCCCTGGGTGGGATCGATATGCTGCCATGCGAATACTAGGCGAACACGTTACCACTGTACTAGCCAGGTTAGATTATGACCCTGTGGTCAAAGGGATTTTACACATCCATTTACATTATCGTCACCCTCATAAACTAACTGCCTAAGTCATTTTCTCCACTTGGGAAATAAAAAAAAACTTCTCATTTCCTAATTGTTTATATCATTGTATTGAGCTTCAATTAACAAATTCTAATTCACAAATTCTTCTGTTAAGAATTTGTGAATTGAAACTCAAGACAATGATATAAAGAATTAGGAAATGAGAAGGTTTTTTTTTGAGTTCCCAACAAGTGGAGAAAATGACTTAGGCAATTAGTTTATGAGGGTGACGTTATGTTTCCCAGACCTGGTTTATTTATGTAAGCTATGGTTGAAAAAATCTATTATCATCAAGTTAATTCCTTATGTTTTGTGATTTTAGTACATAGCCTGAAATTCATGATGGTTTCCGCGTCATTTATTTCCAAGAAGTCATTTTTCTTTCTTTGATTTTAAGTTTTGATATCTGGCAAAAATTTCATTTATTGGTACTCAAAAACTATTGAAATCTGTTGAAAATTACTCTTAAAACTTTC
>NC_090725.1:293937500-293960000 GCF_036898095.1 Palaemon carinicauda | reverse complement strand
CTCTTTGTTATGTATTATATGTTAAATGAAATTATTATGTAATGGTAAAGTCTAGCAAGCTACTCAGTAAACAAGGTCCGTAAATTGCAAACATTTGAAAAAAACAAACAAATTCACTTGAAATCAAAATTCTAGATATTTTATCAAAACTTCACAATGAAATACTGTAAGAAAATTATATTATATAATTTAATACATTAAGCAGGATGACATTTGCAATATAAAACTACCTGATAATTTTCGTAAGAGCTTTTTTTTTGCTTTTATTATTTTTACATTATGTTATGAAACGCGCGATGCTCTTTGTTATGTATTATATGTTAAATGAAATTATTATGTAATGATAAGGCCTACCACGCTACATAGTACTGAAGGTCCTCAACTTACGTGTAATTGAAGATACATATAAATCCACCTGAAATCAAAATCTCAGATATTGTATCAAAATTCACAATGAAATACTGTAATGAAATTAATTATACAATTTAATACAGTTAGCAGGACGACATTTGCGATATGAAACCGGACTATTTGTTGACTTTATGCAGTTGAAAATAATTACCTATTTTCGTGACAGAAGAATTTGCCAGTCAGTTATTAAATTGGTTTAAGGTTTAAAGGTAGCTCATGAATAGTACAGGCAAGTGACAGGAAAGTGTCCTAGAGACTGACCATTTAACATATGATCCGTACCCAAGACCCCTCTCCATTAAACTAGGACCAGGGAGGGGCAGGCAATGGCTGCTGATGACTCAGCAAGTGGACCTACAGGCTCCTCCATACATAGTTCACTAGGATGGTGATGTTGCACACACTACTATAGTCAATTTATTTTAGTGAGGCTGATTGGCACCGATTCGCAGGGGTGCCCTTTTAGCTCGGAAAAGTTTCCTGGTAGCTGATTGGTCGGAAGTATTCGGACAAAAATGCTGAATTAGGTGAAACCAACCCTTGGTCAAAATTCAACAAAATTCGACTTACAAACCGCTTCTTGGAACCTATTAAGTTTGTACCTTGACTTTTTGTATATATTGTTAAAATATTTTCATTCTTAATACCGCAATTTAAAAAAAACAAAAGAAATTTAAGTACCATAAATATGACCGATCACGTAATAATACTCGATGAAATAATTTTAGCTATTTCATGAATAATGACAATAGTGTTCTATATACAATAATTTCGAGCTATAACTGATTGCTTAAATCTTTTTTTCCTCTCCGTTCTGGTTGTTGTCATGTCCCTTGTTAGTTGTTATTTTGTTTTAAACCAATGAGAAACATATCAAAGATATTGAGACAGAATGGGAACATAGGACTTTATTCCTACAAATTAAATTACATTTGATAGTTTTGTAACCATTTAGAGGAACTTAGGAAAAAAAATCAAATTTACTTGAGGAATAAAAGACAGTAAAGGTTGGATTTATAAGATTTATTCGTAAACTAAACTAGAAAGCGTAAGAGGTCGTGTTCAAAGGTAATTTTGATAAGCTTTTTCTCTTTTATTATTATTATTATTATTATTATTATTATTATTATTATTATTAGTATTATTATTATTATTAGCTAAGCCACAACCCTAGTTGGAAAACAGGATGCTATAAGCCCAAGGGCAAAAATAGGGAAAAGAGAAAACAGGTAAAAGTGTTCCGTAATGTACTGTAAAGCAAGAGAACTGTAACCTTAGACAGTACAAGACTATGGTACTGAAGCTATGGCACTACACAGGAATAGAGAACAATGGTTTGACTTTGGAGTGACCTTCTCATAGAAGAGCTGCTTACCATAACTGAAGCCCATTTTACCCTTACCAAGTACTGTATTAGATAATTTTTAGACACACTATACAAAAAAGAAAAAATCGGTAATTCTCAAAATCATTTTGCCGAATGTGTTATTGTAAAATTAAGAAGATTATCAGCGATCCTGAAACCAGGATTGTGGTAATTCATTTTACATATCAAAACCCATCTCTCTCTCTCTCTCTCTCTCTCTCTCTCTCTCTCTCTCTCTCTCTCTCTCTCTCTCTCTCTCTCTCACAGTTAATGTGACTGGCGGCCAGATTCACACTGGGAACAGCTACATGAATTTTTGAAACTTGAAGCTCTCACCTGTCAAAGGAGATCACCGCCAACGTGAAGACTGAAGCTGCCAACGAAACGTGAGCGATAAATTGGGAAATGGTGCAATAAACGCTTCCGAAGGCCCAGTGACTGGAAAAAAGAGAGAAACAGGTTTAAGTGCTCTTGGCTGACTATTTCAGACATTTGATATTTTCTTCAGAAGTGTCATATAAAAGTTACCTTTGGAGGATTTTACTTTTGCGCTCTCCAAGAGATGGTAATTTCTTTAGATTTATAAGATAATGAGAGACGGCATTTGAGACAAATATCTAAGATTCTCCAAAGTTTAACGGTGAAGCTGTTACTAGATATAAAAGGGTAAATTTAGTGATGTAGTTGGATTGGCCTTATTCCATTTATAGAAGAGATATATAGTATGCAGACTAGGAACACGTGACAGGTGGCGCAGTTGAGTACTGAAGGATTGTGCCTATATCTGCAATGTCCGTGATTTAATTCCTTCAGTTGAAATCAAGAGAGGTTTTGCGGAAATTCACTTCATCTCAAAACACCTCTTAAGAACATGAGGGGAATCCTGTGACCAAAAGGTTGATACAATAGCTGATGGTTGACTGTGAACTCTTTGTACCAAAAATTTTCCAAAGTATTAGCCAATCCATACACTTAAGCAAAATATTCAACTGTTATGGAATGGACTATATCGCATTAATAGACACTTAAACACATCCTTTCCAGTTCCACAACCATCCCACTTATCCAATATTTTCTATGCTTCCCTCTCCTCTCTCCTCTCACTACTTGGTCTTCACCAGCCTATCATGTTCCATTTTTATCATTATGACTGAATAATTTCAAAACGTTCAAGTTTGTCTTTTTGCTTACATTAAACATTATATCACTATTTCAAGTTCTCCCCATTTCTTCTCACCACCTTCAATATTTTTTCTTGTTACTGTATCTAATCAGTACTGTATTCACTATCCCAATCATTACAGCATTATTTTGCACATGGTTATTTTATTCTCCATTCAAAATATTCTATTTCGTGTTTTTTCTCTTAACTCTAATCACTCATTCTCAAAGCTATTAATCAGCCCGAGAATCTGATGCTTTCTTCTCACCCAATTTTCCTTCAAACCAATCGTACTCCTGTGTACGTATAACACATTCAAGTTTCCTCATATAAAACTTTTAATTGGACACCGCAGCCTAGCTTTGTCATACAATCATACAACATTAATGCCATTGCCTCTCTCAGGTTCATCATAAGTTTTTTCCTAAGCTGTTTGTGCAGTACAAAGCTTTTTTCCCTTACTTTCAAACTTCGAATCAATGTTTCATAACAACAATTAATAAAATAGCATATTTCTTATCTTTTTCGATTAAAGCTATATTAAAGGCCTTATTTTGCCGTTATATTTCGTACAGTCTGCAGTAAACGTTACACTTCCACGTAAAAATTGTATTCTTCTTACTCCGTCCTTCAAAACCTTTCTCTCTTCCAGATGTACCTTACATACCTTTGTCAGCAAATTGCACTTTACCACCCACTAACAAATTTAACACCAGGAACACTGTGTCTTTTAATTTCTTAAGCTCCTAACTACTGTATATACATCTTTTAAAAGGTACTCTCACTACCAATGTCAAACTTCCACTCTTGCATTATTCAAGTAAGCTTCTCCCCTGTATTCAAGATTCAACAAATCTTCCAAAATACTCTCTCCAGATATCCAGAACTGGTTTCATGTCAGCCAAGCTCTCCCTAATTGTCTTTTTTTTAAAGATCCATTTGATCAAAACTTTTTTATACATTTATTTTATAGTAAATCAACAAATTCTCCTTGAAGTTCTCGCTTACGTCTTCTGTTTTCACTGCCTGCCTTTTTCTTTTCTCTCACCCAATTCTTTATTACCCATCTTTCTTACTACGGTGTGTAACCTTCTGTACTGCTAACATTTCCTTAAAATTTCCTTTCCTTCTCCCAATAACTTCATTCACTTCAGACAGCGCATCTCCGTTGACATCTTTTGTGGTCAGATCCATTTGCTCATTAACATTTGCTCATTACATCCCTGTGGAGCAGCTTACTCTTCTTCTTCTTCTTCTTCTTCTTCTTCTTCTTCTTCTTCTTCTTCTTCTTCTTCTTCTTCTTCTTCTTCTTCTTCTTCTTCTTCTTCTTCTTCTTCTTCTTCTTCTTCTTCTTCTTCTTTTTTTTTTACTACCCATATGCAACCCGCTCTTCTGACATAACTAAACCTCTCATCCCAACTAATATTTATATTCCCGCTTTTTATCTTCCTATTCCCACAAGCACTTGTTACTAAGTTTGTTAACCCATCTAACAGACTCCTCTGCATTTACAACTTTATTTTCACTCTTACCCTCTATAACCTAAACTGATATCCAATATAACTGTAAAACAAATAATAGTTAGATATACCTTCAAGTACCTCTTGCCATTACCTCCATCAACTTTCTCTTCCATTTACTTTATTCCAACACATTGCAAACTTTTCCTCAACGTTTTCTCTTGATCTTATGTTCTTGTGAATAGTCATTGTGATCTAATTATCCCTGGTTGTAGAGAATCTTTACAAAAGATTCTCTATGTTCTGATTTAGTCAAAGAACTTGAATTTTCTATGCAAATCAACTGTTGCACATGTTTCCCCTATTATATATTTTTTCAGACTGGCGTCTATACTGCAACCTGTGTGTTAAGTTTAGCAGTATTCTGCTCACCAGCATAATTATATATCACAGTTTATGAATTTTCAAATCCTGTAAATTTAGGTAAAAAAGAATATGTTAGTGCCTTTCAGAGTAATGATGTTACAGGACGTTGCTTCCCGATATCCCACAGTCAAAGATTATCTCCTACCCCCACTAGGGCAACAGCTCTGCAGCATACAGTATGTTCCTCTGATCTGTGATATTATACATGCATACCGTCTATACAAACATTACACACACACATATATATGTATATGTATTATATATATATATATATATATATATATATATATATATATATATATATATATATATATATATATATATATACATACATACATACAGACAGACTTGGACCGTTGTTAATTTCCAGGAAAGATCTGCCAATATTTTACAGTTTAGTACTACTTCAATAATAAGGCTGGCATCACATATTGTTCTAAAGTACCTAAGATATTATTTTTAAAACTAATATACTTGAGTTGATTGTTTTGAAAAAACAAAAGGATAAAATGCTATTTTGTTTTTCTTTACAATAATTTTAAGAGAAATGAAGAAATGTGAGCGTAAAATACTGCATTCGTGTAGGCTTGAAAATAAAACATTTGGTTTTAAATAATCAAATGACGTATAAGATTATTATTCGTAATTGGATGTAAATAAAGACTATAAACTGTTATACTGCGCTATAGAAATGTGCCTTATTTTTGTTTATTGCGTTTGCATTTAACTTGTAATAAAACTGTGCAGTTGTGAGGAAAAGCAAAAATGATATTGGGCCATAAGTCCAATTGCTGTTTGGATATTTGTCATCAAATAATTTTGAGTTATAAATAGTAACAGACAGGTGATGAAAAATGCTCTTAATTTTGTATTCGTGTTTCGGCTCGGTAGTTGCATGCCGGAAATTGTATCCTGTAATTTTATCAAACCCAAGTTCGCTAAAAGTAAATATTGAATAATTTCCGGAATGGCCAATATTCTAAACGTCTATCATCCAGTTACTACATGCATTCTCTGCAAAACTATTTCGTTTATTTTATCGACATATCGAAAGTACACCTTTTTTTGACATTAGAATTTAAAGGTTATTTTTCACACATCTGTTATTCCATGATACTAACTGAAATTTAGGTTTAGAAATTATAAGTTGAATATTTTCTGTATGCTGTGTATATTAATTGCCATGATTCAGGGAATATTCATTAACAAATTGAAAGGATGTTAATATCTGACCCCTTTAGATTTCTGAAAGTATGGCATCAAACTTTATATCCTTCTCCGTACGCTTAAATAATTATGTTATGCCCTACACTGTTAAAAATTTGCATTAAAAAAAAAAAAAAAAACAGTTAATGTCTGGCAATATTTATTCCAGGCTTTTTACCCTTAAAAAAACGGATATATTGACGTAAAGTAGTTATATTACGGTCACCAACCCGTAAAATAAGATAACAAAGTATGGTAAAATTACGGTCGCCGGTATTTTACTGAAATATGGCTGAGAACCGTATATTTTTACGGAGAATTTCCAATTAAAATTACGGTGTGTTTTTAACAGCATAATTGATAAATATCCCACGGAGAAGCTGTTATGACTATGTACAAATAGATAAACTAATTTTTGAGTTCCAATAAAACAAGCAATTTTTGCGTATCTTGTCGTGACTGTTTGAAGAGCTCAAGGCACAAGGATAACTTTTCTAGTTTTATCATTTCCATGTTTTATTGAAGTATTCCTGTAGGTTTGAATCGAGTGTTCTTATTCTGAATTGTTTTAAAATTCCTTAGCGTGATACCAGAACAGTTTAAGGCTAATGTTAAAGATGATCTGGTTACAAACCTACTAATGCTATCATTCCAAGAAATTACAAAATATTTTCTTAGCACAGTTGTGTTTCAAAATACAAACCTTCTGGAAAGAGGTTAAGAAAAATATAAGTGGGAAGACTGAACAAAATTGAAAGTGATATATAATTATGCTGGTGAGCAGAATACTGCTAAACTTAACACACAGGTTGCAGTACAGACGCCAGTCTGAATAAAATGCATACCATTTGAAAACTTATAAAGATGACCAACCTTTTGAGCATGAATACAAAGTTGAAGACGCAGTTGAATAATGTCATGAATAGGTCAGCCACAGATAAATTCACAAGGAAATAGTTGGTTGTTGTCCTCATGCGCTGATTTCCTGAAAACAGTGAAGGGAGAGATTGGAAATGATATTGCTTATGTACTTTATTTATCATAGAGTGGCATTTATGGTAATTTAAAAGATTATTATCATAATCATGAATATAATCATCAGTCATCATACCGTAGTAAACTTACAAATAGATTTATTTACAATATATTCATGGTATCGTGAAGGTTTCTCTTATCGATAAGGATATTGAGATTGCAGATTAAAAGAATGAATGAGACTGTTAGTGAAATATCTTATAAAAATGAACTATGCTCGTTGATTAAAGAGAATATTTTTTTATCTTTTATATTTAGTTTTCAAATAAATTTTTTTTCAATTATCTGAATAAGATTGGATATTACTGGACCCTGAAACTTTCAATTACTGTTTCTCTGTACAAGTAAAACGTGGGGATATTATATAAATATTTTGGTTTTTTTTCATGGGATTAGGTTGTATCTGGCATTTGTAAAATTATTCATTAACTGCACTGTTAGTAAATAAAGGATTTTTTGAGCGTTGACTTATCTTCAAGTATGTCATCTCAAATTAAAGAAAATGTTTTTTCTTTAATTATATGCAGTTTGGAGGCTGGTTGAAAGTAATTTTGATTAACGTTAAATAATATGCCTAAGAGTTGAACCTTGTCTACTAATCAGATGATTTCTTAATGAAATTTGATTAAGGAAATTTATTATTTACTTTTTTTTTACAATGGATTTTGATTGCCAAATATACTTTATATATATATATATATATATATATATATATTATATATATATATATATATATATATATATATATACTGTATATGTATATATACTGTATATATATATATATATATATATATATATATATATATATTTATATATATATATATTTATATATATATATATATATTTATATATATATAATTATATATATATATTTGTATATATATATAATTTATATATATATATATATATATATATATATATATATATATATGAGCTGTTTTGTAGGATCGATTTATTATGATTTATTTCAACATTTATGTTTTGTTACGGTTTGCTAAATCCTCTGAGGAAGAGTGAGAGAGAAAAAAAGAAGTACTTAAAGTAATGAATGTTTGTGGCGAATAAGACTTGGAATAACTGAATTTTTTTTTCTTAAAATTTTTCGGGGTTTAGAAAATTTTGGACGGCAGCAAATATCTTGAGCGTTTGCCTTTTTTATTTTGACTGTAAAGGATGAGGATACCATGTAGGTGTATGGATGATCTATCCTTATTGGAATTCATTAATTAATTTATCGCTCGAACTTCCTCTTTTTTTCTCTCATTTTTCAAATGCTGATATTGAATTGCACGCGTGTGAAAATGGTATGATTTTATAGTCTGATTAATACTGGTTGTGCTGTCGAGTTAATCTTTAGGAATGCATATGATAAGTTAGCTAATGTGTGTGAATTAAGGTATTTAAAGGTGAAGGTATAGGTAATTTGAGTATGCCTGTGGAAGCATACTGTAGTTGCGAGAAAATGTTATGATTGATGGTAATAACTGTTACATGGTTGAAGGAACGAATGAGAAATATGACTCATTGCTTGGGTATAAATTTTAGAGAAAATAATAGGTATGATTGTACAACGAAGTGTAAATATGATAGTTTAAAATGAATAGTAATATTTGTGGGGAACCTATTTCGTCGCTGCAACCTCACGCTCCTTGTAAGCTAAAGATGGCGGGTTAGGGAGAGCCTATAAGTCTATCTGCTGAGTCATCATGTGCCACTGTCTGGCCCTTCCTAGCTTGGATGGAGAGGGGTCTTGGGTGCTGATCATATGTATATATAGTCAGTCTCTTGGGCATTGTCCTGCTTGATAGGGCAATGTCACTGTTCCTTGCCCCTGCCATTCATGAGCAGCCTTTAAAACTTTAAACCCGTAAGGCGTGAAAAGGAGTGTCATTGCTAGCAAGAGAATACGTAACATTACAAGTGAGTACGGAATATAAGTGTATATTATATATACGAAAGAAAATTGATTGTGATGAATGTCTTACGTCACGTGCTACTTTACGTTGGAGGATCTAAGCTTAAGTATGACAAATGCGAGACAGTTATGGGAAGATGGTAAGTCGTATGAATGATTCTCGTGTAAAAGTAGAAAATAGTTTGGAAAAAGTGCATGAATTGCTTACGGAAATGAGAAAGAATTTGTGATAGGATGGTAACTGGGTAGGTGAGATAGTGCATGATATATGATAGGAATATAGATGTAAACCGTTTTATATATATTTACATATATATATATATATATATATATATATATATATATATATATATATATATATATATATATATATATATTGTACCCTGAAGAAGTGCATTTTCAAATGCACATAATGCGCAAGGTACTAAAGTATTTTATGATTTCCTACTGGAGTTTGCAATGTATCATGTCACATGATCTTAGTGATAGTAAAGCACATACACAATATATATATATATATATATATATATATATATATATATATATATATATATATAGTGAGAGAGAGTGTGTGTGTGCGTCACATTCATCTCTTAACTACTAGACTTCCACTGTCTTGGGGTAGAGTTCTCTTGCTTCAGGATACAATTGGGCAAACTATACTATCTTATATCTCTTCCTCTTATTTTTTAAAAGTTTTTAGAGTTTACATATGATATATTTATTTTAATATTGATACTGTTTTAAGATATTTTATTTTAATAGGTAATTACCTCTTGTAGTTTATTTAATTCCCATAAGTTTCTTTTCCTCACTGGGCTATTTTCCCTGTTAGAGCCCTTGGGCTTATAGCATGCTGTTTTTCCCAATACGGTTGTAGATTAGTAAGTAATAATAATAATAATAATGATAATAATAATAATAATAATAATAATAATAATAATAATCGCGGATGTGGTCATAACACAGAATAAGTTGCTTCATACTTCTACCCATAATTCTGATTATTATTATTATTATTATTATTATTATTATCACTTGCTAAGCTACAACCCTAGTTGGAAAAGCATGATGCTATAAGCCCAGGGGCCCCAACAGGGAAAATAGCCCAGTGTGGAAAGGAAACAAGGAAAAATGAAATATTTTAAGGAAATTAACAGCATTAAAATAAATATCTCCTATATAAAGATCAGCAATATTTCGAAGTCCGCTTCATTGTCCTTTTCAAAATGTAGTAACGACTTACCAAGAACAATTCTTATGACGACAATGTTGCCCACACATGCACCGAGGATCATGAACCCAAATGCCGTAACCCAGAGGACTTGTTGATAGGCTGGCATCTGAAACGGTAGCGGAGTGGGCTTACTTTTTGGACTGGTGTGACTGACATCTGAAAAGGAAAAATAAATATTCAAACTTTAGTACCCGGGAGATTTTGATTTTTAATTTTTAGATGGTTTCGTAAAACTATGAGACTCTTTAGACTAGATTTTCTAATGATAAGTCATTATACATGTGTGTATATATATTCACTTTATATACACGCAAAACACACACACACACATATATATATGTGTATATATATATATATATATATATATATATATATACATATATATGTGTATGTATATATATATATATATATATATATATATATATATATATATGTAAAACACTCGTGATTTTAATCAATGTAAATATCAACCACAATATAATTTAATATCGAATTCTACATTTGAGAATGTATATCCACTGGAATTCATTTATAAAAACAGCTTCTGGCTGGACAGAGGTTCGAACTCAAGGCTCTTAGTGAATCACGGGAGGAATTGCAAAAGATATAAGAATTGAATAGAAAAAGCATAAATGTAGAATTGAAAAGGAATATGAGTAAGACTAAGGCAGTGTTCAATGAATATGCAGTCTACAAACAAGGTTATGGAGGAACCTGTAGAGGTTGTTAAAGAATGTACCTACTTGGTACAGACTGTAAGTGTTTCCGTAGGATATGACTCAGAAATTAAAAGAATTATAACCATGAGAGGAAGAATTTTGGTTAACAAAATGACATTAAGACACGTAAAATGCCACTTTCTCAAAAAAAAAAAAAAAAAAAAAAAAAATATATATATATATATATATATATATATATATATATATATTTATATATATTTTTATTCTGATGGTCCTATCAGTATTAACTTAAGCATCGGAAACATTGAGCCTTACTAAAGCCTTTGAATATAAACTAATTCTAATTGAAAGAGTAATGAAAAGAATAAGGGTGGGAATATCACAAAGAAACAGAAAAAGGGTAACGTGGATACGAGAGCAAACTAAAGTAGAGGATATTTTAACATGTTAAAAAAAAAGAAAAGGACATGGGTAGGACTTATAATATATTGGTCCTTTGAAATTGGAAACCAAGCAAGGGAAAGAAGAGAAGATGATGCATTGACGAGCTAAGAAAATTTGTGGATACAAACCATAGAAAGACCATGAACAGATGCAAGTAGAAGGATATGTCTGAGGCCTTTGTCTTGCAGTGGACTAGATATGGCGGATGATGATATACACAGGTGTACCTCTTTGTATGAGTTTTTCTCATAAGAAATAAAGGAAATTCACTCGATGCGTTCAACGCGTCCATGAATACACGTGCACTCATTTTCAAAAGTTTGTACTTTAGTTGTGGAACAATTTGTGACACCTAACATCAGAAAGGAATTCAATTTAATCATTCATAATAGAGAATAGAACTATTTTCGAATTTACTTGCACTTTGCCATTGACAAGAATCATGGCTGGCATAAGGGGGATGAGAGAGGAAGAAGAAGAGGCAGTGGTGAAAATAATATGTAGTGGTACATTGTACCGGGAAGAGAGATACAGCTATTTATAGCCAGTTTTCAGGGGTACACTTTTGAAGGCACTACTTTCACCACTGGCTACCTTCAAGGAGAAGATTTGTTTGTAAGCATGAAACGCTCGTGTTGCAAAGTAGCTCACTAGTATACATATAACCGCACAAGTTTGTCCGTTAGAGTTGGCAGCGCTGCCTGAATGTGTCGCTTTCTCAATTTCTCACGAGTTTTGCCTTCTGGATAAGGCGAGTGGCGTCCGGCAGTGTCACATGTAGTTGTTCATCCTTATTCTTTACAATTACAGTCACAGGTACATAGGGAGGGAACATTAAAAGTGATAGTTTGATGAATGAAGAAATCAAAAAAACCCCAACCCCCCAAAAAAGGGTTCAATGTTTAACATAAAAATATTGCTAGGTTCTCTTCGTAATCCAGATCACAGTAAGGTTACTGATTTCCTTATAAAAGTCAGTTCTCTATTTTGGTTTTTAAAAGTTTATTTCTCTGATCTTCTTCCTTCCACAACGATGCTAGCTAGGAGGGAGAGAGAGAGAGAGAGAGAGAGAGAGAGAGAGAGAGAGAGAGAGAGAGAGAGAGAGAGAGAGAGAGTTATTCATTTTATTAATAGAAGAGCCATTTCAAATTTATTAACCTGACTTGTGGTAGCACAGGGCAAAACTTAAGAATCTATATTGAAACTTCATGCATTAATGGTCGGGTTCAGAGGTATAAGATTCACGCTCTTCATATTATATCACTCAGTCATGTTTGTGACTGTGTTGCCATCACATAACCAAATTCATTTCAGAGGCTTAACCATCAGAGGTTCCTGGAAATGTCCTACTTTCACATCTAGAAAAGCCTCCTTAGAAAAATGTGTTCCTTTGTGTTTGTAAATGCTGCTGAATAAGGCTTTTGGTATATCTCCGTTAATGATAGTTAGCATAGATTTCATGTGGGAACAGTTGCATCAGTGTTCTTCAATCATATCTAGATATTTAACAGATATATTTAACTTTGTATTTGTTCTACCATTGTAGCACTTAAAAAACCTGAGCCTATAATGTTTTATGATAATCAAAGATTTTGTTATCTTTAATTTGAGAGGTAGCCAAAAATTGCTGAAAACAACCAAAAACTTTATTTTACACATTTCAGGAATAGGTGTTTACCTAAAAAAGCTAAAATGGTAATATATCCTGGGAAAAAAATCATCATTAGCCATCATTAATCAAAGGTCACACAATCTCAAATGGTGTTTTATGGTTTCCAGAACTGTGACTTCAGTTATTGCCTTATAGAGGCGATATCTCTTGAACTGGATGTGATTTTTAGACCCCAGTTGCGTTTTAATTCAACCTACATAATCTGCTGTTGGCAATTAATTTTTTTCATATGAGATCTTGAATGAGTATAGCAGCACGTTGTGTTATGTAATGTTGTTAATAATTTTCACATATACTAATGAAAAAAGAAAATCTTTGTTTATTTTCAATAGTAATGCATTTCATAAGGACATTCAGATTTAATAAAGGAGGGGACAAGGGACTACCTATAGCCATACCATACACTTGTTCATAGAAATATCCATTAAAAGTATACACTTTTTAATACTCAAAGAAATATGTTAAGTAACAGCATGGATTGGTATTGGTAACTCATTGGTAATGATCCTCTTGGTAAGGGTAGAAGAAGAGTCTTGAGCTATGGTAAGCAGCTCTTCTAGGAGACAGGCACTCCAAAATCAAACCATTGCTCTCTAGTCTTCGGTAGTGCCATAACCTCTGTACCATTGTCTTCCACTGTCTTGGGTTAGAGTCTTCTTGCTTGAGGCACGCTATTCTATCATGTTTCTCTTCCTTTTGTTTTGTTAAAGTTTTATAGTTTATATAGATATTTCCTTTAGTGTTGTTACTCTTATTAAAATATTTTTTTTCTTTGTTTCCGTTCCTCACTGGGCTATTTTCCCTGTTGGAGCCCCTGGGCTTATAGCATCCTGCTTTTCCAAGTAGGGTTTAAGCTTAGCAAATAATAATGATAATAATAATATACCCAAAGAGATATTTTCAAATTCATCTTAATTGCCTGTGCCTAAGGTCACAATTTAAACCCATGTCGTGGTATGTTTTTCATTAAATCGGTATCATCATTTCTAAATTATGATTTATCTGCGATCATTAGGAAACTGCCAGCTGAGATCTCATTCTCCATTATGAATACGATATCCTTGTATATTAATTCGTATTTTGAGTCCATCGATGTCACTAATAAGCCGGAATTACCGACTTCAATCGAGTTTTTTTTCACTTTTCCTTTCGTGGATATGAAATATATTTTATGCAAATCCCGTGTTTTCTTTCGTGATTTATATATATATATATATATATATATATATATATATATATATATATATATATATATATATTTATTTATATATATATATATATATATATATATATATATTTATATATATATATATATATATATATATATATATATATACACACACACATTATATTTATATATATATATATATATATATATATATATATATATATATACACTTTATATATAAACACGCATTATATGAGAAAGCCAAATTTAATTTCCCTAAGTGTCATTCTGAAGGTATACACTGGACGAAGATTTGAATAAATCTCTCTGAAGTTATCCAGATTTACAAAACTCCCATTTGCAAATCCAGGTGGGATGGCTGACCGTAAGGGCTCTGCCATCGTTAGGGCAGATTATATGGAGCTTTAACGTTACAGGAGTATTTTTCGACATTATTAAAACATCGTGATGTTGTTTACTCGTAAATATTTATTTCGTGGATGTATAAAACACTAAATATTAGACTATCGAATATATGATTTGAATGGAGGAAAGAACTTAATTTCAATTTACTTAACTATCGTAGAAAACAATTTTAATTTTCATATTGACTAGATGTCATGTCTGTGGCTTTTCAGTGTAAGTGTTTTTTTTTTTTCCAAAGGGCAGTTTTCATGCGGACACGTTTTTATGAAGCACCGAATTGATTTGACATTGCAATTGGTTTTTCATTTATTGAAACGATGAGTTTTTAAATCCTCAACTCATGGTTTTTTAATACACGTTTTAAATTCTCATTCCTTTCTAATTATGTTTTTTGACCTCGATTCGAAATATATAACATCAAGCTTCATGTGTTTTGTTGATCTGCATTGGCAGCTACTACAATATAAATCAGAAAAAATAACAACCAACACAATTTAGTATTGTACTTCCTAATTATGTTTTATTACTTATACTGTTTCCTTGACATTACTTCGCTTTTAATACGAGACATTGAGAGACTGATTATCTATTTGTATTTTTTATTTCTCAGGTCTGTATTGATATTAATAATGTGGTGTATATATATGAGTTTGAATACCTTTTTTATTGCCATTCCCACGTGTTATGTATCCAAATATTCCAGGTATAATCTAAATTCTATTACTGTTGTCAGTAACAGCCAAGGTTTTCTTGACGGAAGCATTACATTTTTGTTTTAGGTATTTTGGAATTGCTTAGTGTGAGTGTTCTTTTTTTCATAATTTGAATTACTTCTAGGAATTATGCTGCCGAGGCCGTTAGGTTCAAGAGTTTTTGCTATTTTTCATTTCTTCAAACCGATAGGCGTCGTAGATGAGAGATTATTCTATTTTGATGTGATATTTGTTGGAACGGTTTGAGAGTCAAACATTCTACCCTCAGGCATAGATTATCAAATCTAGGGCTGAGTACAAGAAGGGCCAATGTCATAAAACCATGTTTTGAGAAAAATGCATTTGAAAGATTGCTTCCTATATTAAAAATCAGGCAATTACAGCAAACGAAAGCTCTATTTTGTTTAGACTGCTTTTCTTTTAAACTGTTATTCACAGACCAAGGCATTGCATTATTGTTTTTCATTTTGAAGAAAAAAATATATTAGACCAAACTTTGAAAAATTTATTGCCTGCAAATTGTGTGAAAAAAAAATTACATTATTGGAAAAAAGTATTTCAAACATTTTGAAGTTAATCTATATCCTTCTAGTAGCTATTATACATTACAATATCTATAATATTCTTGCTTAGAATGAAAAAAAAAACATCCTAAATCAATGGCTAAAGAAAAGTGAAAAAAATTACATTGATTAATTTACAAACACAAGTAGATTAATCAGATTCACTAAAAAAAATTGATACATTTTTTAGCATGTTGAGTAACATCCTAAATCAATGGCTAAAGAAAAGTGAAAAAAAGTGTGATTAATTTACAAACACAAGTAGATTAATCAAATTTAGGGGAAAAAATCTGATTAGTTTTTGACATGAGTTCCAAAAGAAAAGTAATGATCCATAGTAATTGTGTCATCCGCCATAACACTCACATATTGGGTTCATCATCTAAATAAACATCATCTGAAGCATCTTCTGCCGCCTGCTGGCTTCTGTAAAATGTTTGCTTCCTGCAGAAATCAAGTCCTTCAACTTTCTGGGTGGAATTTTCCTTGGTCCCTGTTCAAGCTGTGGGAGAATCCAAATGGGTGGTCTTCCTTTTTCCTTTTTTCTTAAATCTAAATGCTGCCGTGCAAGATTTCGAAAAAAGGATGTCCAGCACATAATCTGGCCAATTTAATTTTGATTGTATTCCATCTTCTTAATTTTCATCCCATATACTTGTTGTCCATTATTATATTTATGGTGATTCACCAGGGGGCCAGCAGACATATACAAACTTTTAAAATTAATGAAATCTTCTGTTTGCATTTCAGTCACTTGTAACTTATTTTTTCTCTGGATTGCTCTGAATGTTGTGCTCTAGTCCTGTGGCACCTCAATGTTTGTAGCTGATTTTCTATATTTTTCTATCAAAGCATGTACTGTGTCTGCTTCCATGTGTGTATGGCCAGGTTTTAAGAAAGAATACATTATTTTCATTCCCTTACTCCTGGAAACATGCATAAGAATGGCTGCAAATAAATATTTTCGCCACCTCAAGAGTCACTATATAGTCGAATGTCCTTAATGTCATCTGAGAGGCCATGCAACCATTTCATTACACATGAACCTATTTCTTGGCCACCTCTTTTTGCAATCGTTTCATCCCACTTTATGCAGTGTGCTTTATTTCCATCCACACTTTTTTCAAAAATGGTTAAGTTATAAACAGCAAGTTATCTTTTATAGTAAACTATTCCTGTCTGCAACAGTGGACCAGGAATTTTTTTCTTGAGGTCAAAGGATGCAGTAACAATTCCTTTGTTTTTAAGAGCAAACTCTTTATCAGCTCTCTTTTCATTGTAAGCCATCTCTGCTAATTCATGATGTTCTGATTTCTCTCCTTCAATGCAGTTTTTATCATCCTCACTAGCAGTCATTAGGGATGCCTTAAAAGCATCACATTTTTCATAAGTGTCTTGGGATGTGTGATGGAAGAACAGATTGAACTCTTCATTGAAGATTTTTCTCTACATTGATTCTTTTTCTGGTGGTAAATTGTTTTCATGGCAGTATTTTTGGCAGTATTTTGACTTTTCCATGCCGGAAACTGGTTGATATGCTTCTTAATAATCTCTACAGATTTGGGGGATATTTTCTTCTGTTTCCCATGTTTTCCTCTTCCATCTGGTGCTAAATTGCCACTTTCAGACTGTCGCATCTTCTCTGTAACAATCCAAGCTCTCGTGAGCGTAATACCAAAAGTAGATAAAAACATCTTTTGGCATACTTCCTTTTTCAGGTATTAGGCTAGATGTTCATTCATATTGCATCTTGACAATGTCTGATGTACTCTTACATACATTCACTGATCTCACGCACATTACTACTGATTTTGATATTAAATAAATAGTAATTGCTTGCAACTACGTTAGTAACAGAAACGATTTATGAAGTTATGTACGCATATAAATTGTTAAAATCGTTTGGTGCAAGAAAAGCTGAAGTTGACATTGGCCTCTCACGTGGCCCTATAGGGTTGTAGTAAATGAATATAACAAGGGCCAATCACGACATTGGCCTTTCTAGCATGAATATTTTAATTTGTTACTTGACTTTGGCTAGAATAGAGCGCTTAGTGTAGCTCCCTGAACCCACGGACGACATTAACCCTTATAGCACTGATACAGAGGAAATTTTTTAGTTTAATGGTGGTCTTATCTTCAATCGCCCATTTTTTGACATTGGCCCTTCTTGTACTCAGCCCTAGATATATAAACAAAGATATGAAATATAACTTCAAGACATTAGATACATCTATTCGTAGGTGTGAGGAAAATATTTAACTAAAGGGGCCAGCTACTGTAGTTTAAAAGGATATGATAACATAAATGGAAAGTTATGAGATTTGCCTGTCAGGCAAATGCGGATAAAATAATTTATGTTTTTTTTTTTAACATTGGAAATATATAACTAAATTGTCAAAATGAATAAATGTCTGTTGAGAAAGATGTGTCACTGGATACTTACCAATAACTTTAAAAATCATTAAATCACTATTACCCCAATGCTTTGAATATTTGGCATGCATTTCATTTTGCTTTTTAACTTTATCAAACGGAGGATTTAATAAATCATGAGTGAGAAGTCAAATTGAAATATGTTTGATAGATTTTGGATAGTTTTGATTATGATATACAGTATTGTCACTTGGTAATTTCTGAAATTTTAGATTTTAGTGAAATAATAGAAGGTACTTATAAAATTTCTAGTGCTATTAGAATAATAAAATGAGTTTCACTTGCGTTTTTGTTCATGGATATTACATTTATTTGTCTATTTAGTAAATTCTGGGGTCTTAAAATACATGGGAAATTCGCGTGTTGAAACCCAGTTTTCTTATTTTCCTTTGATATTTTAATTTATTTCCATAGTCCTCAAGTTCTTTGTCTCCAAGTATTCAGAATTACTTAGAAGCTAAAACATGCTCTATTATGATAAGTAGATTAAAAGGGGTTTTGTTAGGGTATAATCTTCTGTTGGAAGTACTTGAAGAAGCAACTTACAGTTGGAATTACCATTCAATCACTTAGTAATTTAGCTCAGGATAGGCAGGGGATTGCATAGTAATCACAGTGGGTAGTTTCTTTTTTCTTTTAATATTTTCAATGACTATTCGCAGGGGATTATGGACGATCTTTCCTCTTCCCACCCTTTCTGGTTGTAGTATTGTGAACAGGTATGTAGGTGCTGTTGACCAACATTTTCCCCTGTACGTCATGGCAACGAATGTCAGTAGCCCACGACTATTGGGTGCGTTCCTACTATTACCAGTCAACAACCAAGGACTGGGTTGTAGTATTTCAACCCAAACGGTATATAGATGCAGTTTTTATCCAATTCACAACAATTGTCTCGATAGTAGGTTGATCAGGGCACCAGACACCCGTTGAGATACTACGGCGAGAGAGTTATGGGGTTCTTTGACTGGCCAGACTGTACTACATTGGATCCTTCTCTCTGGTTACGGTTCATTTTCCCTTTACTTACACATACACCGAATAGTCTGGCCTATTGTTTACGTATTCTCCTATGTCCTCATACACCTGACAACACTGAGATTACCAAACAATTATTCTTCTGTTAAGGGGTTAACTACTCTACTGTAATTGTTCAGTGGTCACTTTTCTCTTAGTAAGGGTAGAAGAGAGATTTTAGCTATGGTAAGCAGCTCTTCTAGGAGGACACTCCAAAACCAAACCATTGTACTCTAAGTCTTGGGTAGTACCATAGACTCTACACCATGGTCTTCCAATGTCTTGGGTTAGAGTTCTCTTGCTTGAGGGTACACTCGGGCACTCTATACTATAGTATTTCTTCTTGTTTTGTTAAAGTTTTTTTAGTTTACATAGGAAATATTTATTTTAATGCTTTTACTCCTCTTAAAATATTTTATTTTTCCTTATTTCCTTTCCTCATTTGGCTATTTTCCCTGTTGGAGTCCCTGGGCTTATGGCATCCTGCTTTTCCAACTAGGGTTGTAGCTTAGCAATTAATAATGATAATAATTCAAGGTAGTAATTGCACTTGTACGCCCATATTATCTAGGATTGATTGGCTGTTAAGAAACTTAATATTAATTGTTGTTGTTAGATCAAGGCAGGTGACTAGGTAATCTCAATTGAATGTCTGTTAAGGGCACACTGGTTAGTAATGCCTTTTTTTTTTTTTTTTTTTTTTTTTTTTTTTTTTTTTTTTTTTTTTTAGATTACTATCGAATTTTAAAACCTTGAAGCTTAGTTACAGTAGTATGAACTCGTAACTCAAATATCCAATGATTATTAGAAATGTCTTGAAAATAACTCGTTAGGAATAGAATATGCCATATTGAGAAATGTGATCTTAAGGCTGTGGTTATCAAAGGAAATTACAGAACAAGCACTTATTGTTTCAAAGTCTTGGTGTTCTGAGATTTAAGCTTGTTAAGTGTTTGTGGTTTCCTCTCAGACTTTCCTTGTGATACAATAACTGGATGAAACCCAGTGATAATGCATTATGATATATTCATTACCAGGATGGAGTTCTGGTACAGTTTTTTTTTTATATAAAAGTTCAACATCCTACAAAGTTCATGTTACAGTTGGGATGGACTGGTCTTGGTCGAATTTTGAAAAATCTTATGAGTTATCCTAGTCCAGGTATTGCAACGAAGTTTTATCTTTCCCTTTGAATGGCTGAGCAATATTTTTCCCTTTTGAAGGGCTGAGCAATATTTTTTCACTCTGAAGGGCTGAGCCATATTTTTCCCCCACTGTTGTTTGTTAATAGCCCAAAGTCTTTCACCACTTTTTCATGGACGGCATATATATTTTTCTCTCCATTTCTTGTTAAAAACATTTTCCCTTTACCAGTTGACAAATTTTTAGTCTTTCCTGGCATTGCAAAAATTTACTAAAGGAAACGCAACTTCCTGCCGCCACTTACTTGAAATTTTTAATACTTTTGTTTGTGTTACAAACAGGTTTGGAACCTCCATTTTATTTCAGGAAAAAAATGACAAATACATGATGAATACCCATGGCCTTAGGATGTCCTTTTTTAAGTATAATTTGGTTAAACAATTTAGTTTGTTTATGGTGCTTTTGTTATTGAAGAATTTCTTTGCTTCTAGTGGATTACCTTAAATTCGGTAATGACAAATCTTTTTGTGTAAAATTTTCAGCGGTGTATCTTAAGTATACGAATTTGTAAAAAAAAAAAAAAAAAATATATACTTTTTCCTAATTCCCGGTTATCTTGTAGTCATTTTTATTATTATTATTATTATTATTATTATTATTATTATTATTACTAGCCAAGTTACAACTCTAGTTGGAAAAGCAAGATGCTATAAGCCCAAGGGCTCCAAAAGGGTAAAGTAGCCCAGTGAGGAAAGGAAATAAGGAAATAAATAAATGATGAGAACAAATTAACAATATATCAATCTAAAAACAGTAACAACGTCAAAACAGATATGCCATATATAAACTATTAACAACGTCAAAACAGATATGTCATATATAAACTATAAAAAGACTCATGTCAGGCTGGTCAACAAAAAAACATTTGCTGCAACTTTGAACTTTTGAAGTTCTACTGATTCAACTACCTGATTAGGGAGACCATTCCACAACTTGGTCACAGCTGGAATAAAACTTCTAGAATACTGTGTAGTATTGTGTAATATATTTAAGTACAGTTTGACTATACGAGTTATGTCCCGCAAATATTTTGCCTCATCTTGAAAGTCAGCCTATGTTTATACATTCTTTGTGAGATTACAAAGCACAACCGTAGTTATGACACTTGTGTTGTTAACTCGTCACTGCAATTGCTAATAGGATACATAAAAGTAACAGATATAAAATACATTAGATTTTTTTGCACTATATTTATACAACTGTCAATTTAATCATAGAAGCATAATTTGATATACTGCCATTTCAATCATAGAAGCATAATTTAATATACTGCCATTTCAATCATAGGAGCACAATTTAAATTTACTCTGTACCATTAACACATGACCAACATTAGATATCTTTATTTCGACCTTTATTTTTGGTATCTAAAGGTTGGCCACAACAGATGGAGTTCCATACTGTTAATGAAAGAGGGCACCGTCACTTTCATGTGTAAAAAGGTTGATAGTAACTTAGGGGCATCGCTATATAAAACTCCAAAAATAATGCTATAGAAATAATCTGCTGGCGCCAACCCTAAGGCACCCTCAGAAATGCAGGCCTTCACTCACTGCATTTCTGTAGTCATGTATAAATTCTATTATATAGCAGCGTTCATCCTCAAGGATGGCATATCCTCTTGGAACATATATCTATAAGGATGAAAAAGTCAGTTGGTAACCAGGATTGTGATAGACACTGGATTTCATTACATTTTTGTTTGTGTAACCATCGTGGAAATATAACTTTTAAAACTGGTTGCTGGTCAGCTTTGCTTGGCAATCTTGATGGATATGGCAACCTTTGGGCTACATTACATATTTTGGTCTTCAGGCCAATATATTTTTGTTTTCTTACCAACTGGTATCTCAATATTGTCTCATTATTTTTGTTGGGTATCCTGATCCTTACGTAGACTTTTGAAGTTTTAGTTTCTGAGTTTTGCTCCTAGAGTAATCCAATATCTTTATATATGGCT
>NC_090725.1:293912500-293935000 GCF_036898095.1 Palaemon carinicauda | reverse complement strand
TGCTTTATTTAAGCAGACAATTTGACTTCCCACAGTCAAATTAGTCTGATCCACTCAAGACTTGAGACATGTTTAGAGGGTATTGCAAAATAGAACTGTACTTGCCATGGCATGGTAATGACTGTAAGGTTTGTGGGTGAATTTGTACAATCCGTAGTTGCTTCCCTAGCAACAGCGCTTTTTAGAGGTGAAAGTTGCAATGTAATAAGTTAAGACTCGTCCCCGAGACTATACAATAATCTCCCACTAGACATCCGAAAGACTGAAGATATTAAAACTTTCAAAAGAAAACTGAAGACACTCTTGTTCTCTAAGTGCTTCAATAGTGTGGATTTGACAATAAACGAGCAATATACGGTGTGAAATGTTAAATGCTTTGCAAAGAACATGATAAAAGGACTCCGAAGGTCCTGCAGAGAGTATGGTTCCCCTGCTGTACTGGACCAGAAAAGCATCTCTTAAAGTAATGTAAAAAGTAAGTACATGTTATATAAGAACTAGAAGTGGAAGGGAAAGAAATCTGATATATACAAATAAGAAAAAACTGACACTTCTTTTGTCAAGTGAAGCCTCAATAGTGTGCTTTCAGCATACTTGTCAAATGTTTTTATTATTATTATTATTATTATTATTATAATTATTATTATTATTATTATTATTATTATTATTATTATTATTAAATGCTAAGCTACAACCCTAGTTGGAAAAGCAGGATGCTATAAGCCCAGAGGCCCCAACAGGGAAAATAGCCCAGTGAGGATAGGAAATAAGGAAAATTAAAATATTTTAAGAATAGTAACAATATTGAAATAAATATTTCCTATATAAACTATAAAAGCTTTAACAAAGCAAGAGGAAGAGAAACAAGATAGAACAGTGTGCCCGAGTGTACCCTCAAGCAAGATAACTCTAACCCAAGACAATGGAAGACCATGGTACAGAGGTTATGGCACTACCCAAGACTAGAGAACAATGGTTTGATTTTGGAGTGTCCTTCTCCTAGAAGAGCTGCTTACCATAGCTGAAGTCTCTTTTACCCTTATTAAGGGGGAAAGTAGCCCCTGAACAATTACAGTGCAGTAGTTAACCCCTTGGGTGAAGAACAACTGTTTGGCAATTTCAGTGTTGTTAAGTGTATGAGGACAGGGGAGAATCTGTAAAGAATAGACCAGACTGTTCGGTAACTGTGTAGGCAAAGGAAAAGAACCATAACCAGAGAGGGGGGTCCTAAGTAGTACTGTCTGGCCAGTCAAAGGACCCCATAACTCTCTAGCGGCAGTATCTCAACGGGCGGCTGGTGCCTGGCCAACCTACTACTACTAATGATACAATTCCAAGCTTCTGTCGCCACTAGGTGTGCTGATTTCGGTAACTGCGCAATCAGCAAGTGTAGGGCGTCTTAAAGTCCCCTGCATATATGAAAAGTTAGCTAGAACTTTGTTATGCTGCTCAATAATCATTTATTGTGTAAATTGCAAGGAAGTCAATGTGTTGCTAATTAGGTATTAAAAAGTAGTAATCGATCTATGCTCAAGAGAAAGTAGTTGGTTGAAACGATTACACTTTTGGGTAGAATTTTAGTTTTATTTTCTTCAATCCCTATTAAGACTGAAGAATGTTTATGCCTCATCAAAACGCATGAATAAATTACAGTGTTTGAGTAATATTCATCAACACCAATTTTATGGAATTATAATTATTATCAGTTTCCTTTGAAACTTTCCCAACACACAAGAAAAATATCTTTGCGAATTTCGAATAAATCTTACTGTAAGATTGCTTTTCAATCCAGAAAATATTTCCTAAAATTGTGGCAGTGTAAACTAGGTTTTGCAGTAGATGCTAAAAATAAATGTACGTAACCGTGGTAGGAACGCCCTCTATAATAGGGATTTTTGTTGTATAGCTGATTCTATATGTATCTTCATCTCCTAATGGTAATTGATTGATTGATTGGTTGAAAGTTTTCTGACATCTGAGGTCATTGACGCCGTCTCCCAATGGTAAAAAAAAGCTTTTTATTGATATATACAAGGCTGGTTCGTCTTCTAAAAAAGCATGTGTTGTTGTAACGGGATCACAGGTATAAACTTTTTGTATGACAGAACTTGCTTGAGTAAGACCAACTCATAAGTCAAGATTCTGATTAAATACTTAGCATTTCTGTAATTATTGGGGTCTCTGTAGCTACTACTGATGCTCTCTCATTTTTTTGCAGTTTCAAATTGTAGCTGTAATTAATTTCATATAAATTTAACAAACAAGAAGAAAAATGTTCAGATATAGAACCAAAGCTTCAGCAGGATCCTGTAAACGATATCATTAAAGGATAAACATGTGCGGAAGTAAGAATGCAGAAGATCAACAACGGGGGGATAATGTTCCTAACAATACTTGAACGTTATTGTCTGGTTTCAGAACGGGTATAATGAGGTTCGTAAACATTGTGTAAGAGCATACATATAATCATTCTTAATAAGGATCATTAATTTCTAGTAGAACAGTAAAACATTGGTGGTTGGTAATGATGTATTAGCAAAAAAGACATTTTACTGTTATTAAGGGCATAGAAACGGTGAAACCTATAATTCAAATGATAAAAATTTTTGATTTTTTAGTTGTTCTAAGCCATGATTTTTGGGGGAAATTATCAATGCCGAGAGTAAGATTAGCAAGTCATAAGGTAATATTTTTTGCAAAATGAAAGCTTTTAAACCATATTGTATTGTTTTTGTATTTTAGGTAACAAAGAATGAAAAGTAGGTCATATATTTGAAGATCTATGGCTGTAATGCAAGTTTTCACAAAATATACTGTTATTTTGCCTAACACAAATTAAATTGTCTAAATATTTTTTTAATGACTAGCTGAACTCGGACGGATATTGTTTATTAGATAGGCATTGTCCCTCGTTGATG
The DNA here is from genome assembly GCF_036898095.1 of Palaemon carinicauda. Lineage (NCBI taxonomy): Eukaryota > Metazoa > Arthropoda > Malacostraca > Decapoda > Palaemonidae > Palaemon > Palaemon carinicauda. The sequence goes on along the minus strand of NC_090725.1, from coordinate 293,932,082 downwards.
TCGCTCACTATCGGGCAGTTCACTGTAATGTTGCTACATTTAACATCACATTTAAGAAGGGTACATGATAGCTGTGTATATTACCATGGAATTTTGTAGGAACAGAGAAACTGTTTCCCATCAATCCCTGAAATTTTCACTTCGATGTGTGAATTATTCTTGGAACAATTTACTCTACTGCCAAAAATAACCATTTAATCCATTCCGAAATAAACGTTTCCTGTGACCTTTCTATGGCAGATATAAACATGAAAATTATTATGGACGAAGTAAATGTCCACCCCACAAACCCTTGAAAATTTCAATTAGATATGTGAAGTATTCTACGAGTAATTTACGGCGCCGCCAAAAATCGGCCTCCCGCGGATATAAAAAAAATGGCTACTGTGACTTTTTTATGGCAAGTATCAATACGAAAATTGATTTTAATTTAGTTCATATAACACCCATCAAGCTCTGGAAATGATTTGGATTTCTAAAACTCTAGGAGTAGTTTGCCCTTCCTCACTGATTTTTTAGCTAAAATTCGTCATTTATGAACGAAAATGACAGCTAGGGCACGCCTATAGCAGGTATGAACACGAAAATTGGTAGACACAAAGCATATATATATATATATATATAAATCTACACAATCCCTTAAAATTCCATTTGAATATATTAATTGGTGTAGGAGTTATTGACTCCGCTGCCGAAAATATGAGCTACAGGTTGGGTGAGATATCTTAAAAAAAATTCGGCATTTCATATAAGGTCGCTCACTTCGTTTGCGACAATAGAACGTAATATTAACGGTAAAAGTCATTGCACGTCGTCGTCCTGCTTATTCTAACAATATCTTTTATACTAATATTCCACACAGGATTTTAATGGAAAACTACAACTCGTATAAAAAAAATCTGAACTATTTCAGTGAAATTGATATTACTTAAACTTTTTATATATTTTCTCTTTGGAAATATCAAACGAGTGTACTGAACCAGAAGAGCATTGAAATTATTATTCAATACATGATATCGTATCCAGCTATTCATGATTTTTTATAGTTAACTGTGTTAAATGAATAGAGGAGTTTGAAAGTTTATTTCGAAATAGTTCAAATAAGATTAGATATATATATATATATATATATATATATATATATATATATATATATGTATGTATGTATGTATGTATGTGTATATATATATATATATGTGTGTGTGTATTGTGTGTATACGATCCGTCAAAAAAAAGACTGCTAAATATTTATACATAATTGCGCGCTCACATGGATTCACCCCTTCCCCCTTTCCTCTCGGTGTACCTCCTCTCACATGGGTATGATTACTCCTTCCCCCCTACCCTAGGAACTTGGAGAGACCGAGTAGTTATACGTTTGACAATGTCACTAAGCGTAACAGGAAATATATATATATATATATATATATATATATGTATATATATATATATATTATACTTATAGTCACATACTTTTTATTATACCTGTATATGGAATATTTATATTATTACTAGGTAAGCTACAACTCTATTTAAGGGCCCCAACAGGGAAAAATAGCCCATTGATGAGAGGAAACAAGGAAATAAATTAACTACAAGAAAAGTAATGAACAATCAAATTTAAAATATTTTAAGAACAGTAACAACAAAAAATTAATCTCGTATATATAAACTATAAAAGCTTAAAAAAAGCAAGAGGAAGATAATTAAGATAGAATAGTGTGCTCTTGTATTCCTTCAAGCAAGAGAGCTCTACTCCAAGCCAGTGGAAGCCACAGAGGCTATGGCACTACCCAAGACTAGAGAACAATGGTATGATTATGGAATGTCATTTCATTAAAGGTTCGATATCGTCATCCTGTATTCATGTTCCTTTTTTTCTTTTTTACTCCCCTATATCTAGAGACAATCTTATCTACCCCCTTGGCGTCATCATTGTATTTTATAAGCAGTTCAGAAATTCCTTCCACATTTTTTCGGTGGGGGTGAGGGCGTTTAATCCTTTTTCTCTGTGGTTTTTTTATGCTAACTTGTCTAATGGATTTTATAGTGACCTTTTCACACTTTCCTCCCCATTTTACATCTACATATTTGCCAAAACCTTCGCTACATGCAAATTATTATAAGATATGCCTCCAACACCTCTTATCCACCGTTAAATACATAAATAGGTAACACAATTCAGCAAACTTTTCTCATCACTCTCTGTATCAAGTACTGTTAATAATGTTCTCTTGATGTTATGTATTTCCTACAATGAATTCTCTTCATAAACGCTTCTTATATACTCCAAGAATCCAATAACAACTAATAAAACCATCCCACTCCCTCTCAACTTCCTTTGTGTACTTGTATTAGACTACGGAAGCTTTCATGTTCTTCGTAACCAACTTAGATTAAGAATTCCATAAAGTAATTCTATTTCACTCTTATTTATTTCCATTTCAGTTCTGTATACACTCATAATGATTCTTAATCTTAACACACTTGACTCCTCACCCGTTCTTTGACGCTACAATAACTACCCTTTATTAGCCCCTACATTACTTTCTTTTTCCGTCCATTATTTCCTCTCCTTACACAGACCTACGGTCAAACAGATTCGAAACCCACTCACACACACACATTATATATATATATATATATATATATATATATATATATATACACACACACACACACACACACACACACACACACCAACAAATGGAACCGTTTCTAGTCCACTGCAGGATAAAGGCCTCGGATATGTCAATTTACGACTGGTGTTTGGCCAGTTTTCATCACCATACTGGCCAGTGCGGATTGGTAATGGTGGGAGATTTTGGTCTGATCGCTCACAGCAAACGAACATAGTATGGGTGACCCTGACTAGTACAGCTCTGCTGATCATGGCGTTACGCAAACCATTTCACCACGTTAAGGTATCGCCAATCAGGAAGGGGGTATGTTCATATATATATATATATATATATATATATATATATATATATATATATATATATATATATATATGACTGTGTACCATAGGGAGATTTTATCCCAAACCCTTTTCAAGAGATGTTTTAAACTTTGAGACGAAGTGTTTAAATTGTCCAGTGGAATTAACATCACATCAAAGTTATAAAATAAATAAGAAGTATATGACATGTGTGTATGTTGCGTATCATCCAACTCAATCCGGGTCGGTGTTGTTCCTATCATAGTACGACTAAATCGTGATATCAGGAAATTAATATCAAAATGTGAGGCCATACAACTCTAGCTCGTATGGTTGTCTTTCATAAAGGAGAACAAAACATACTAATTGGTTTTCCTTCTCTTTGAAGTATTATTATTATTTTTTTTTTTTTTTTGGTTTGACCTTATTATATAGATTATCTGTTCTTTTATTGTATAATTATGACATCTAAATAACATGATAATGAGGCTGTTCAATTATTCCATTAGATATATGTAATGATTAATATAAATTACTATGTAAACTAAAAAAAAAAAAAAACACTTTCAACTTATATAAGCATTACATGAAAGGTTAACAGTTATATCTTTTTATGTCCGTAGCTTCCTTATTGTGATGTTTTAATAGGAAATATTGAAATACTTAACGGCACAGTTTTATTGTTCCCTTCCTTTGAAGGATTACATTTTGAGTCGTAAGTGAGATTATGTGTCATATTTTAATTTCACAGGGATTATTACTCTGTGATAGCATCATTACGCAATAAGAAGTTGATGTAACGTCCCTGACTTGTGAACGCCAGACTGGGGTTCGAGTCCCGCTCAGACTCGTTAATATCTTTGGTCACTGCAACCTCGCCATCCTTGTGAGCTAAGGAGGCCCCCTCCTTAGCTCACAAGGATGGCGGTGCCTATAGGTCTATTTGCTGAGTCATCAGCAGCCATTGCCAGGCCCTCCTTGGTCCTAGCTTGGGTGGAGACGGAGATTGGGCGCTGATTAAATGTACATATGGTCAGTCTCTAGGAATCTAGGGCATTGTCCTGCTCGATAGGGTAATGTCACTGTCCCTTGCCCCTGCCATTGATGAGCGGCCCTTAAACCTTTAAATGCATATTAACCCACTACTTGTCAAACGAAAATATTCCAGATTCGTAAAATCGTGTACATATTAATATTAATGCATACAAATAAAGTGACTCTCATACTATGTGGAGACGTGAATGTGTTAATAAAGAATTGATAAAATTGTTTATCCTAGTAGGATATACAATATGTTATTTTTCTGAAATTATTATAAATTTCTGTAACATTTATTTTCGAAATATCAAGGACCGGATAAGAAAGTCATCGTCCTAAATTGCCTGCATTAGGAAAACCTCTATATTTGGCCTTAAAAGACTTCCTTACATCGAATATTACCATAATCGAAGCTCTCATGTTACCTGGAAAGACTGATGGGAAATTTTATCATCTTAATCATAAGATATCATGAAACTATGTAACCTATCGTTCTTCTTTGAAAAATACCTGCATTTTCAGAACTTCATTAAATATCTATGAAATATTCATACTTTGGCAATGGCTGTTTTAAACTTCCCGGCCTACACAGCCCAAAACCATATAAAATGCTATTCGGGGATGTAACTAAGATATATAATACACAAACACATACACACCCATGTGCTCACACATACACACACACACACACATATATATATATATATATATATATATATATATATATATATATATGTATATATATATACACACCTTTATATATATACACACACACACACACATATATATATATATATATATATATATATATATATATATATATATACACCTTAATATACACACGCACATAATAAAAAAATATTTGAATTTCTGCTATGTTTGACGGCATACATACAATTCCAAGATAAACATTTATTTGCTGCTTGGGTTTTAAAGACAACAGATCATCACCTATGAAATTATTTTTGCATTTATTAACTGTAGGGAAGTATGGAATTAAACCTATAATGAACGTAAATTATTTGATTAAATCATATGTATGTGTATATATATGCATATATATGTCTGTATATATATGTATATAAATATATATATATATATATATGTATATATACATATATATATATGTATATATATATACATACACATATAAATATATATATATATATATATATATATATATATTATATTATATATATATGTGTGTGTGTGTGTTTGTGTATACATGCACATTTGTGTGTGTATATATATATATATATATATATATATATATATATATATATATAATGTATATGTATATATATATATATATATATATATATATATATATATATATATATATATATATATATATATTATATATATATATATTATTGATATCAGTTTATGTACATTTGTGACATTTTGTTAGTATTAGTTCATTTTTTACGTTTTTTAAAGCCACTTACAATATTTCTTTATATACTGCATCAGGAATAATACTAATCAGCAGTGTACTGCAGTAGATGTTTTCCTTACCTGTCGTATATTCCGTTCGTCCATCATATTGCAAAAGCTTGTTGAGGACGCGTCTCAGAGTTTTGGGATCGATGGAAGAATTCTTTATATCCCAGTCAAGTAGCGAGTAGTTGGAGAAAGGTGAACCATCTAGATTATCCTCTAACCGAGCTTCAGTATTTCCTTTCGCCATATCGATTTTCATTGGGTCTCCATCCTGTATTTCTCTTATTTCCTCTATGTTTTTCAGTAAACTCTCATGGTTAAACGGTACACTGCCATTAGTTGCTAGAAGGATTAATTGAGTCAGATTTAGAAAAGCTGTGAAAGTAGTGCTATTAGTCATTTTCCATGCAAATGAATTTTTATTTGCAGCTGGTAAACACTTTCTATTTGGAATTATTTCCTGGACCCTCTATACACTATAGCAAATATGTAATTACTGTTTTACTGTTTTTTAATCACACGAGGTTCAGTACAACAGTTTTTTTTTTTTATATAAACACTTTTCAGTTAGAATAGTTTAAGCATTATTATTTTTGCCAGTGTTTATAGAACACATGGGTTTATAAAATGCCCATGTACATTTTCTGTTTGTTTATCGCACTGGTTTTGTATTGCAAATATATCTTCTCTGTCACCTGATATATGCTATTGGTGTGTTAAGTACACACCTGGTTTTTAACCTTTATATCCTTTTAAGATTGTGATTTCAAGTAGTTTGTTAGCATATTGATAGTTATATATTTAATGTTGAAATGATAGTAGATGAACAGTATCCATTGCAATTACGCAGCTATGGGAAGTTTTAGAAAACAATGTTCTTCTGACAGTACTTTCTTTTTTATTTAATTACTTGTTTTAATTACATGTGATGTAATTTTCCTTTGAACTTTACACTTTTATATGGAAACAGCGATTCAGTAATAACTTTATTTTCATATAAATTATAAAACTATAAGCACTATAAAGATAGTTAGTCTAATCAAAAAGTTGATTTTCTTTATTCGTTTGGATGTTATTTTGCAGCATCAAAAGTTAGATTTTTCAACAGTTATCACACGTGTAGTTTTGAACGGGTCACTTCAATTTCCTTTCAGTTTCTTTTTTTCCCTTACACTTAGCTTTATCCTTTTCAGCTGTCGCTTTCACTCGTTAGCTCTTATCTTTAGCTTTCTCTCGATCTGAATCTCACTCCCTTTAAATTCTCACATCATACTTTTCTTGATTGTTATAGTTTATGCACAGGTTTCTGAAAATATTCAAGCTTTCCGTTAGTATTTTCCATAATTTTGTTTTTTAGTTGAATATTGTATTTGAAATATGTTGATGATTTTTTACACTATATTCAGCTCTTTCTCTGGTGCTTATCATGTAAAACTTCTCACCTCATTTGCTTTTTGCCTATCATTTTTTTTTTCAACGTCTAGAATTGAAATGTTTACCTTTTTACACTTATATTAATGCAGTATATTTTAACATGTTTGTCTGGCCTGTTTACACGAATCAATTTCCTATTTTCAATTGTTGATTAGATTCTATTGTTTACCTTTTTACACTTTTATTAATGGAACATAAAATTTTTACATGTTTGTAAGATTGATTTACACGAATCAACTATGAACACGTAAATTGCCCCATAACCTAATAGGAGTCTTACAGATGGGTCTTGGACTTTACCACTCTAGTTTATCAAGATGAGAAGGAATAAAAATCTTATCACTGTTTTTATAAGTTTTCTTTGACTTAATTCGTACTCATTCTGAATTTCTCATAATAATTTTCCATCACTGGCTTATTACTTCCTGGTATGTTTTTCATATGAGGCTAATTAGAATTTCACTTTGAATAGGATCTCTCTCATTGAATATTTCCTTTATGTTCCATTTATCTTTCCGGATTATATTCTATTTCAGCGGTCTGTTCCTTCACTATTATGGTTCATGCCCTGTGAAAATATGAATGGTTTGTTAGCATTTTAGGGAATATATTAACTAGAGAATTGTGAAACTTATAACTGAAAGACTCCTTTAAAATTAATAAGCTCACAAATCATTTATAAGAACTTTGAGAGGCAAAATTGAATGATTGATGTATCAATTTTCAGTAGTAATGATGTCCTTTTTGTCTTTAAGTTTTAAGGAGTCTCTCTCTCTCTCTCTCTCTCTCTCTCTCTCTCTCTCTCTCTCTCTCTCTCTCTCTCTCTCTCTCTCATAAACACTATAGACATACCCAATTTTCCTTACGTAAATTTGGGTATGTCTATAGTGTTTATGAGAGAGAGAGAGAGAGAGAGAGAGAGAGAGAGAGAGAGAGAGAGAGAGAGAGAGAGAGAGAGAGAGAGAGAGATATTGGGAAAAAAAGACTAATACATTACATATATATTTATTATCAGAATGGGACTTTATTATTATCAAGCATTTTAGAAAACTGCCCTTTTATCATCTACTGGGCATCTTTCAAATAATAACAAAATGATGTTGCAGTTCATCCATGAATTGTTTTAGAATGAACAGCTATTCCATTCACTGTAACCGTTTTTCATATCAGAAACAAAAGAGAGCTGTTAGGCTGCCCTCCAGGAATGATGATTATGAAGCTTTATGATATTAAGGTGAGTTTTATATTTTCACGTTAATGTAATGTGACCGCTAAATCGACAGAGTTTGAAGCTCTAGATTTATGCATGATTCAATAATTATGTAATTATTTTCGTATTAGAAGTTTTTTCTGGTTAATTGGTCATTGTGGATTTATTAGTTCCGTCTCATACATAATTACTATATATATACAAGATATACATACATATATATATACAGTATATATATATATATATATATATATATATATATATATATATATATATATATATACACACATACATACGGTACACACACACTCATATATATATATATATATATATATATATATATATATATATATATATATAAAATACATTTACACACACATTTAATACACATGCACATAAGAGTCACACAGATGCAATTAGCTATAAGTTAAAATTAATATGCTTAGTGGATCCTGGTGTGTTTCTTTTTCATATGTAAAACTTCATCGAGAAGAGTGACACATTGATAGAGCTTTTTACAATACATGAGGCACAGTAAGAGTACGATCATATATACAATCATTTGTGACACAAAACAGAAAAAAACATGCCACCTGTGTTATGGACATGTTGTAAGTGGCAAGTTGTGTATACAGTTGTTTCTACACTTTGAGAACGTTACCAACATTTTGTATACTACTCTAGTAAGAATTTATCCTACGAAAAATTGCATATTCACGTATATACAAACCATCAATGTATATACATATATATATTTATGTATCTAAATGTATGTCTGTAGGTTTCTATTATGCATATGTTTTGTATGTGAGTGCGTATGTGTGTGTGTATATATATATATATATATATATATATATATATATATATATATATATGTACTGTATATATATATATATATATATATATATATATATATATATATATATGTATGTATATATATATATGCCAAGTTATTCAAGATAAATACTCATTGTTATAAAGAAATTTTGCGTAACTGTGAAGGTTTAGAAACATACATAATTGACCTGTCACTCACAATGCTCCCTCATCTACTATTGGAATATGAGTTCCACCCATAACGGCGACGGTGTATTGTCACGAATATAAATGGAATATTTTTCTGATATTGTGTCATGTATATTCGTACTGTAAATATACCATGTATATTGTTTAAAAAGTCTATATATGTATTAGTCCTTTTAAATGAATTCTTGAATAGAAGACGAAACCAATCAGGATTTACATGGCCTTTTCATTTGTTTCATGTGGCCTATTGAACAACCACGCGCATATATATATATATATATATATATATATATATATATTTATTTATTTATTTATTTATATGTAAAATATATATATGTACATGTATATATACACTATATATATATGTATATATATATATATATATATATATATATATATATGTATATATATACATATATATATATATATATATATATATATATATATGTATATATATACAATATACATATATAGTATATATATATATATATATATAACAGTATATAAATACGTTTATGTATGTTTGCGCGCGTGCCCGAATACTTTTAAATTCCATCTTAAAGATTTTTTTGTAGCGATTGTAACGCTATAGTTTAGACATTTTATATCCGGGTTTTCAATTACTCTTTTCGACTAATTTTCCTGTAGCCGAATAGTTAGTTCAACCAATTTTCTTTTCGCAAGTTATGTTCGAACAGTTATCATGTGACCAAATGTCTTTCGACCAGTCGCCAGGCTTTCATAATTTAGCAAATTATCCCTTTGAATGATAAAAGGACACATGAACAGATTCTTACAAGCCAAATGCTGAGCCAAGAGAATGCAAAACCTTTGTTTAAGGACTTGTGTAGAAGGTATCGCGATGAAAAAGACAATTCATTTGCTGGGTTAATTGATTCATGAATCGATCTTGCACATTAAACTTCATAGAGATGATGTTGCTGTTGATACCATTTGTTGGTTTTCACAGTGGCCACATATCTGCATCCACAATGGCCCTTGAGGTACTCCACGAGGCCAATGCTGATGAACCTGTTGTCTCCATAGATAACAGACAGGTGGGGTTTCTTCGGAGTGTTGACAATACGGTCAAATAGAGAGGAGGTGGCCTGAGACGACATTAGTGTCGCTGACCCAGTCAGTGACTGGTTGGAAAGAAAAGGTCACAAACCAGGAAGAGCTCAGTTCATCTGTGTAGTTATGTTAGAGTTTATACTTGCGTTTCTATTGATAATGTCTATTTCGTGTTCTGCTGATGGGTGCATGAAAAGATTCGACAAACTTTGAATCCATCTGTTAGATTTCATAGCTAAGTTTCGTGTATACCTTTGACCTTCTGTTACAAGAATAACAAATTTTAGTGTTTTACATTGCTACAGATGAATTTTCTTATAACATTTGCAAAGTGAATTAGGATATTAGGGTATAAATGGGTCCAGGTGATGCGACAAGAAAACTTTTCTCTCACCAGTCATTCTCGTTCGTTTTCAAAGCATTTCAAGGAATAAATTAAAAGTAAATGACTCTCTAAGGTTCTAATGCATAGTAGGGTTATATTCAGTACATATGAACCACTTCCTGATAATCTCAAAAAAGGAGAAAATAGGAAAAGAAAGCCACAGAAAGAACATTTTGTGGATACCCAAGTTCCTCCATTAAATAGTGCAGATGAAAATGCATGAAGTACAGCAGACACACTAAAAAGAAAACTTAGTGAATCACAAGATGAGATATATTCATTAAGAATGAAATTGAAAAACTTTGCTAGTATCTAAGCAACGTTTATAAAAAAAAAAAAAAAGAACAAGTTTTGATGCAATAGAAAAGTGTCGGGCCCTTTAAAACGGCAAATTGTAAAATGCTGTAATCAGTGGTGGCGGTCTTTGGGATGTATTCTGGATTCATGGGCACCTGACAATATAGTTTCAGGATGTCGAGGGTGGAGAAAACCTTTGCTTTGTGCAAGTAGTATGTCATGTTGGCGATGTTTGGGAAGGGATAGTGATCCGGTTCTGTCTACATGTTCAGGCGCCTATAATCCCCGCAAAGAGGCAGAGATCTATCTTTCTTCAGGATGATGTGTAAGGGTGACGGCCATGGGCTTAAGGCTTTTTGGCAGTCCCATTTCTTCCATTTCGGTGAACGTTTGTTTAACGGCTGCCAAACGATCCGGTGCAAGACTCCTGAATCTGGGTAGTGCTGGGGTTCCCATCGTCTTGATATGGTGATAACCATCGTGTTTAGAGGGAACCGTGGACATTTACGAAGTTCTGGATGGAAAACTTCCTGGTACCATGTGAGGAGGTGGGTGTAGGCACCCCTTGGTGCGCTGCTGTGGAGCGCAAGGTCGGAGAAGATGGATTGGAGAAGTGTCGAGGAGTACGAATCCACATTAACTAACCATCGGTGGGTAACATCTACTAGGAGGTGGAAATGTGAGAGGAAATCTGCACGGATTGGCAATGTGACGTCAGCAGTGAGAAACTTTCAAATATATTGTGAGTGTTTCATAACCGTGGGTGGGTTTCGTAGATCCGTAGGCAGCTACCAGGCGGACGTCAGCAGACTTAGAGAGACTACGCCGTGTCCTGGAGAGTGGTCTTGGCAGAAGAGAATGGAAAGCATCCATGTCTACCAAAAATCGCATGCATGTACCTGCATCATGTAAAAAGAAAAGATTAGTGACGGGATGCCCTTGCCGCAAGGGATGGCCTATTTACAGGTTTTTTTTTTTTTGGCCACTGAAAACCGTTCTCATATTTTTTGGCAGCAGCCCCTAATTTGGAGTGTAGTAGCATAACTGTGGCCAATGGGCATCAGTAGGTGGCTGTAGAGGTCATTGTTTGGGACATAAGCAAGTGGTCTGTCGTGGGCAGTTGTGGGGCCACTCCGGCACGTCACGGAGTAGCCGTCTGTATCCTACTGCATAGATGTCGGTTTCGGTCGATGTTGAATTGTCGTCTTTGTCAGGAATAGCGGGGTTAATGGAGGTCTTTTAGGTGGCGAAGTGGCTGTCCATAAGGGCGTTGACTTCGGTCATCGGGTCCTTTTTGGGCAAAATATTGATATCAGGTATGGCAGCATGTACTTGCTTCGCTAAGCATCATACCCAAAAGGCATGAAGTAGGTTTACCCCATGAGGAGAGCCATCTGCAAAAGGTTGCAGGTAAGCGATACTAGTCATTTCCCTGAGGACGAGCGAAGCCTTTTGTTTCCCAACGGTTGTTGTGAGAGCTGAAAAATTTTTGCTATCCAAGTGCCTGGGGATGGCGAGTACTGCTCCAGGAGGTATGATATCAGGTCATCGTACATTATTGGAGTGTTGCCTAGCTCACAATGCCAATCCGATATTTCCAGGAAAGTTTTTTCGGGGATCGCCTTGAGAACATAGTTTGCTTTGGTGCTTGACAGTGTCACACCCTTGATGCGAAACTGGACTTCAGCATGCTGGAACCAGCTGAACGCTTCTCCGCTTGTGAAGGGTGACAATTTCATGAGATGGCCTGCACCGAAGAGGCAGGGTCGGTGGGCGGCATCTTCAAACAGTAGGGCACAGAAGTGACGGGGCAGGCGGGAGGGAGCTGGACACTCTGCTGGTCACCAATGCACGGATGCGCCAGTTAGGTGATAACTAATAGGCTAGGTGAATTCAGCTAATCTTTATTTAAGTTTATATACAGCGATGTGCAAGTAAGAACGTCACAAAAATTCAAACATGAAAAAGCAGGAACTAGCATGATAACAAGGAGTTGGTCTATAGCAGTGCAGGGAAGAACTAGTGATAAGATAGAAAATCAAAACCGTTACAGTGTACGAGCTTGTATGAAACGTGCGGTACAAATGCATGCGTAATGCCAATAACTTGCCATTAGCCTCCCAAATGTAATCAAACAATGGAATTAGATTGAGAAATATTTCACATTTTAATCGACCGATACGTAAGTTATTATGCCCCAGCCCTAATAAACATAGAGAAAAAGGACAAACTGGCCAGCACTCGTCCATTTCTTATAGTGTATTCCAGTTTTGCTAGTAATTAAAGTATCATATGTTAACTCAAGTTTATTTGATAGTAGTGCGTGAGGTGCTTCTGTGGAAGATATGGCCTTTTTACATATGTTTTCCACAAATTTAGTGCTTCAATCTCAGCCGCATCACACACATGATTATGTTCAATCACTTCCATTACAATTTCATCTTCACAAGTAGTTACTCACTCTTTGCACTTTATCTTATGATATTTGTCACGTTTCCAGTATATCTTGTCTTTACGCTGCTTGTCTTTGTAAAAGAAATATCCTCGAACAACCATCTTTAATTTTCGGATTCTACAAAATGGTGATGGGATCAGTATTTAAAATTTTCTACAAAATGGTGATGGGATCAGTATTTAAAATTTTCGTTAACAAAATCATTATCTATTTTTCACCAATGCACAAGGTCTTGTCTTGAACTAAAACTAATTGGGTAATTTAGTATATCAGCTGTTTCAGGAGCATAATGATCACATTCAATGATTGTCGGTGAATTTTGGTGAATTGTGACGAATTGGTTGTTAATAAATTTTGCAGTCAATAAAACGAGTATGAATAGTGAGTTGTTTTTCGTGAATTCGCCGGAGCACTTTTTTTCTATCACTGCCATATGATTTCGAAGGATTTGAGGCAACAATTAAATATATAACAATTTTTTAATAAATTATTCGATATGAAGTTAAGAAATTTTGGCTCAAACGATTAAAAAAAACAATGCAAAATAAGAATGATATATTTTTATTAAAGGGTTTTGTGAGAAGCTGTGGCGTACATTAAACAACTAAAATGTCCTTGTGGTATTAATTTAATTAATTAAAGTATCCGAACTACATTGTATGATAATTGATAGGCAGTCATGAGCATGATGAAGATTCTTGGTGATTCTTGGGATTGAGTCAGGTGTTTTCTGGTCAAATTAGATCCACAGGGAATGCAGTAATGATCCTACTGTACGGTTGTTTTCTTCTGCTTACAAAAGGATTTTAATACATAATGATATGTAAGATGTGATCCTAGGAAATTGTACCCCAGTAGACTCAGTTCATGAATTGGCGATGTCAAGCAGTTTTTAACAAGTGCTTTTTGTACTTTGGTTTTGTTCCTCTTATTGTAATTTTTCGTTGTCTTCAGAAAGAAGAATACATACAAATAAAAGTTATGCTTTGCTATATAAACTTTATTTTCTATTAAAAAGAGAAAAGAGAGAAAAATTGATGACGTTTAAAAGTAGTGCTATTGTTGGGCTCTTTCCATAATGCCAACCCGGCAAGGTGTGTTGCTATTGACCGCCTGTGACATGGATTAGTGAAGGGTAGACGACCCAGGACATCTCTATCCTATCTAACCTCCTTGTGCCTAGACATTGGTGATGCTGACCTGCATGGCAGAATTCTACTGTGAGAGACATGTTGGGTAACTGGAGAATGTTGTCTATCTTTTAGATAGACAACATGAATGTATCCACCAATGCTTGCCCTGCCAAACAGCTTATACACCTATTTGTGGGGGTTGCTTTGGATGTATTGCCATGAGGATGAACTCCATCCCTTTGTAGGTCATCATGACCTCATCTACTGACAGTTTCAGCGTTTCAGCCACCCTCACAAATTCTTTGGGCACAGATTGAAGAGTGGCCAAGTCTTGAAGAATTGGTCATTAGTGGACACTTATAATTTTTTAACCTTTGGATGACATGACATCCACCATCCTTGTTCGTATGTGACCAGAAATCCTTAATGATAGGCTTATGTACAGCACATATATAAAAGATATTGTCAATAAACACCATCATTTGAGAGATGTCGTTGGAGAAGCCAGTGTCCACATCCTCTTGCTTGGCTACTGTACAAGTTGGTTTTGGTAATGCAAGCTTGCTCTGGAGGTATTCGTAGAGGGAAGTGGAAGAAACTGGGATGGTATCATGGGGTGGATGAGCTATTGCTACCAGGGGTTTGGAAAAATGGCACTTTACTGTTTAAGTTTGTTTGGTAAACAATGTCCTGAACAATAAACAATGCAACCATGGGCTAGAAGTAATCGTACTGGGAACGGGAAGAAACTGGAATGGGATCATGGGGTGGATGTTCCAGTATTACCAGGGCTTTTGAAAAATGGCACTATCCCCATCCTTCATTAATAATGAAGACAGGCTTATTTTGGTTAGCTTGTTGCACTGTGACCTGTGTTTAGTATTTTTTTTTTTGCCAGCCAAGTGCCAGATATATTGAAGATGTGGTGCATTAACACTGGAGGTGTTGCCCAAAACTAAAGTATTATCTGCATAATTCTGGTCAGTTAATGTACATGAAGTTGTTTTGATATAGGCTTATATCTGTTTGATATTGAACAGGCTACCATCCATTTCGAATTCTATGTGGGGCCCTATATTTTTCTCCTTAATTGTTCTTTCATTAAAAACGTCATTGAGGTGACGATTAGATTAAATAGAACAGGGGCCAGAATGTCAGCTTTATTTACTCCCATTTACGCAGGAAAGTTAAGGATTCCAAGCCTCTATTACAGACTTTTTCTTCGTTATTGGAGTGGAAGATCTAAAGTATTTTGAAAAAAATTGTATCTTGCATAGAAGCTCATGATATACCATGCCAAAGGGATTGGTGTGGTCAAGAATGTATATGTTCAAGTATGTATTTTACTCTGAGTGAAAGAGCTTTGGAAAGAATAATGATGGGAGACAGAAAAAGAGCAACATGGATATAAGAGCAAACTAAAGTAGAAGATATTCTAACATGTAAAAAAAAGAAATGGACATGGGCAGGACATACAATAAGAATAAAAGATGATTGATGGACATTAAGAATAACACAAGGGGTCCCTAGAGATTGCAAAAGAAGCAGGGGAAGGAAGAGAAGGCAATGGATTGACGAATTAAGAAAATGACACTGATAAAGAAGAGGTTCAGTATAGCCGGGTACAACCATGAAGACGTTGTGCATCATCACAAAGATCGAGCTAAGATACCTTTAATCTGCAACTTTAAATATGGGCCTTCAAGTCTGAATGCCGAGTTCACTTTTGTCTAACCCAGTGGTTCCCAGACGTTTCTACTTGACGCACCCCTTTTGACATCTAAAAAAAATCCTTACTCCCCCCTCCTGTCCAACGCGCATAAGTATATGCATGATTTAATACTAATAGTTTCATTTTATCATTTTGAGATCTTTATGAGGAGATACATCACTGCCTGTTGCACATGGACGAAAAATGTAAATCATAACTTCGCAAGAGCATAACACATCTATTATGCAGCAGTATTTATTGCATGTTCATGCATATATATGGCCAAATTGCTGTACTATAAAAAATATAAAAGAGAACTCATAACTGTATTCCTACTACTGAGGAAAAAATCTAAAGTTTCTCGAAGCTAAAGACATGATAAAAGAAGGGAAAGCTGAAATCATTTCAGTTGGGGATTGATGATAATGTTTCTTTTTCACAAGATCAGTTTGCGGTTTTGTACACTATCACGTGACGTTGATATGCACCAAGAGTTACAGTAGCCCTCTCTCAAGTGTCAGTAATTTATTATATGTAGTTTTCTGGCAGGTGGCCACACGACCCCCCCCCCCCCCCTTATATTCAACACATGCCCCAACCCCATAGGAGCCAGTTCCCCAGTTTGAGAATCACTGACTAACCCCAAAAACGTTATTGGATAAACGTTAAGTTTCATATTAGAGGTAAATGGTAGAATGATGAATTTTATTTATTTCAGTCTGAATAAAACTTAGAACGTGAAGGGACAAGATTGTTGATATTATGAAAAATCTGAAGTTACGCGATCTTTTTGAAATAAGCACTTGAGTACTTTTGATTTAAATTAACATAACAAAAATTTTGGTTTATGTTAGAAAAATACCGTTATAATTTAAGGAAAAATAATGTTATTTTAATATAATTCGGACTGGTAATGTTATGTACAAATATTGCTGGTAGTTTTTTACATTCCTTTAAATCTCCACATGCCTATGCAATATTGCTACATTGCATCTAAATTACTTTATCTCTAGTGTTTTACTAGACAGCTCGATGCCATTAAGCTCCAAATTTCAGCTTCCCGAAATATATTTTTAAATGCTAACAGAGATATGGTAGTAAAAGAATATAAAGACGACTCTCTCTCTCTCTCTCTCTCTCTCTCTCTCTCTCTCTCTCTCTCTCTCTCTCTCTCTCTCTCTCTCCTGTGGATGTTAACTAACAAAATAATCTTTCAAATGCTCATAATTTACGCGGCTTATTCCATTTCAATAGGAAAAATGTAATTACACATTCCCCGAGTTGGCTGCTTTCTGTGTAAAAAACTATTAAAAGTAGGCTTATTATTGGCTGAAGAGAACGAGGTGTCTGTAGATGAATATCTCAATATGTATGGTTATTCATTTATAGATTTGGATTCCACACTTATACCAATAAAACTGGAACTTTTTTTCCCTTTGTTTTAGATTAGATGATATTTTTTTTTTTTTTATGTTTTATCTTTCTTTAATAAGAAACCCGATTCTTTTTTGTATGAAGAAGACTACAGCAAAAAATGAATCGAATGGAAGATTTAATGTTAACATGAAATTTTTGTAAGGGTATAAATTGATAGTGAAAATGTTAACATGTTTTCACAAATAAAATTGTACCTTAGCAACTTATTGGTGTTTCTGGGGAAAATTATTTATTCACTGAAACGCTTGAAAAAAATAAAGTTGCACTAGAAGTGAATTATTCTCCATTACAAAGTTTGCAAGCGTAAAATAATTATCGAAATAAAAATCAAACTCGCATGAAGTTTTTTTATTTCTACTTTGAGAATTTTCACGAAAAGTTATACTATTTTTATCATTAACATTATTTATTAAAACGATGGATATTCAGATCACTCGTCTATAAAAAAAAGAACTACAGATCACTCGTCTTTCACTTCGTCTTACCTCCTGAAGAATGAAGGTACTGATGCTCTACCTACGAAGTCCAGAGTAACACTGATAGCACGGCAGTCTGGCTGGCTGGTTTGCTCTAGCTATGCGCATCAGGCGTGGGTAGATTTCCTTACCATTCAAACATTTATTTAGTTTTTATCATTACTAATCTAGTATTGATTAATTTTTCCTATTAACTTACCATGATAATTTATGTATTGTTATTGGCATGATTTGTTCACTTTCGTTGGTCATGTATAATCGAGATGTATTGAAGGCGTATTGCATAGAAGTTAAAGTTAAAATCTTAATATACAAGCTTGAGAATATTGGAACAATTGGATAAATTTTCAATTGTACTTGATTAAAGTTAACAATAAGTGAATATTAATTCTCTCATTCGTTCAGATTCTTGGATAGATGTGTGTGTATATATATATATATATATATATATATATATATATATATATATATATATATATATATATATGTATATATACACATATAAATATACTAATATAGTGTATAAGTACTGATATTTATACACACAAATATGTATATATATATATATATATATATATATATATGTATGTA
This sequence comes from Palaemon carinicauda, assembly GCF_036898095.1. Classification (NCBI taxonomy): domain Eukaryota; kingdom Metazoa; phylum Arthropoda; class Malacostraca; order Decapoda; family Palaemonidae; genus Palaemon; species Palaemon carinicauda. The sequence continues at coordinate 293,913,431 of NC_090725.1, read as the reverse complement.
TATATATTTATATATGTATTTATGTACATATGTATATATATATATGTATATATATTTATATATATAATACATATATATATATATATATATATATATATATATATATATATATATATATATATATATATATTAATTTGTCTATAAATTTGAAAGAATGATAATTAATAATTCTATAGTCTGTAATTATAATCAAGTGCGTTTGAAAATGTATCCCCTTTTTTTCATTTATCACTATATTGTATATCAAGCTTCCAATTTCAACTTCTTTGCATAAGAGTTTCCACAGGACACTAGACTGAAATTAAAAGAACAGAAAACATGGTTTGGAGAACTTATTGGTAAACAAAATGTGATCATGAAATGTAAAATGTAACTCTATAAAAAGAAATGTATGTTATCAGATATTCATACCGGTGTAAATTTATCCATAAGAAACTTGGAGCCTAATTAAAGCCTTACAACATAATTTAGTTACAACTCAAAGAGCTTTGGAAAGAATAATGATGGGAATAACACTAAGAGACAGAAAACTAAAATAGAGTATATTCTAACATGTAAAAAAAATCAACAAGGGCAGGACAAATAATGAGAATGACAGATAATAGACGGGCATTAAGAATAACAGAATGGGTCCCTGGAGATTGCAAAAGAATCCGGTAAAGAAGAGAAGACAATGGATTGATGAGCTAAGAAAATTTGCGTGTATAGACTGCCATAGAAAGACCATAAATAAACGGGTGTGGAAGTACGTCTGAGGTCTTTGTTCTGCAGTGGACTAATTACGACTGACATATATATATATATATATATATATATATATTATATGTATATATGTGTGTATATATATATATATATATATATATATATATATATATATATATATATATATTTATATATATATATGGAAAATTACTGTGAAAAATAAAATATT
>NC_090725.1:293847500-293907500 GCF_036898095.1 Palaemon carinicauda | reverse complement strand
CTGGTAAATATTGGCTTATAAAACATATGTGTGTATGTGTGTGCGTGTGTCTGATAGCGAAAGAGAGACAGAATGATAGCCAAACGATAACAGTGACAGATGCATTTTCCAATGTGTTGAGGAGAGCAACCACGCATTGCTTTTAACTAAATGGGCTTTTCTTTCCCCGGTGAGAATTGTCCTGTCGTAAGTTGATCGTTTCCAGGAAGACAAGAAGATCGAGATGAATCTTTTCTGAAAAATTTCACGTTAAGTTGGAGTTTTTTTTTTTTTTTTTTTTTTTTTTTTTTTTTTTTTTTTTTTTTTTTTTTCCCTTCAAATTTGATGCTAGTGTGACAGTGTCAAGTGTTACAGTTCTTTTATATCTTTCCACCTGAACGAACTTTCCGAAAGATTGCTATGAAGTGGGAAGAAAGCTGAAGGGAAAATTGTATTTTTCAGAGCTCGACGATCTATCAAGTTAACTGATATGAAGATAAGGGCGAATGTTCAAAGCGGATTCAACTTTGATCTTTACCTTTTTGTCCTTTGTATCTCTTATTGTCTTAAACACGTTTGTTTCCTACGCCAGTACCAGAATTGCCATGGCAACTAATACTATTAATTTTGGATACTGTGGTTTGCTGTTGTTGGTTCACAGAACCATCACCATCATCTTATTTAATTAAATCTGTATAGAACTATTATTATCACCTTTTTTGATGAAATCAATGTTACCCAAAAGTTGAATTCCATTCATTAATTGAATAACTTGTGACACCACGGAGATTATTATCTTTGTTCAAACTGTCATCCAGATATAATCTCCCACTTCTAGAAATTCAAATATTTGTAATGGTTTTTGCAACTTACTTGTTATAATAGTAGGTTGCCCAGGGCACCAGCTACCCGTTGAGATACTACTGCTAGAGAGAATTGGTTCCTTTGACTGACCAAAGAGTACTACATTGGATCCTGTTACGGCTCATATTCCTTTTGTTTACACATATACCGAATAGTCTGGCCTATTCTATACATATTCTCCTCTGTCCTCATACACCTGGGCTTATAGCATCCTGCTTTTCCAATTAGGGTTGTAGCTTAGCCAGTAATAATAATAATAATAATAATAATAATAATACTGCCACCTTCTTGCAATCGTTGCACCCAAGAATGAGTGACCAGTTTTTAATTATATTCCCGGAAGTGTTTGACGCCTCGACATAATTCAACGAACTGGCGTGTTGTGTTGCTTTGATTCTCGAGGTGTTATCGACTGTGGTCTTTGTCTCCATGAAACTCGAGCGATTTGTGGGGTAACACGAGTACGGATTTTCGCAATAATTCCATTTTGAATTCGGAAATTGATTCCATAGCCATGAAACTATTTGACTCGCATGCTCGGCCCTTTTATTAATGAAATGATTGTGACTTTAGCTTGAAATACTTGAATAATAGGAGGGGAACCCATTATTTTAATTTATTGTTACCTGGAATGTGCTAAATTATCCAATTGGTTCGAAATTAATTCTGTTATATGAACTATGAACATTCAGATTTCATGTTAATGAATTGACAGATTCATATCTGTCATGCATAAACGAGAACTTTACGTTAAATCTATCAGTTTTTGCAGATATTCCATAACATTCTCATAGATAAATTAATCTAGATTTATTTTCAGTCTAAAATTAGATTCGGGATTTGATGCTCAGTTTTATCCACAATCTTCTTTAAAGATGCAGAAATCTCGATACCTTTATTGATTCACAAAGGAAGTTAATTTTATTTTTGAGGTATTTCTACGGTTAATTTCTGACTTTGATGCTTAGTTTTTACTGCTCTTTAAAGATCCCGAAAACTTGATACTTTTATTGATTAAAAAGGGAAATTCAGTAAATTTCTTAGGCATTTTTTAGGGTTACTCGTTAGTCTGAAAACTCCGATAAGGAGGACACCGCACCAAGAAAAACACGCGATTGTTCAAGTAATAGTCTTTAAGCTGTAATAAGACACATTTTCTCTATAATTTATTCCTCTAATATCCGCTGGTAAAACTCAGGGAAGGTCTTTTCCTGGTCTAACCTTGGTTTAAAGGTTTAAAGGCCGGTCATGAATAGCTGAGGCAAGGGACAGCGACATTACCGTAGCAAACAGGAATATGACCTAGAAACTGACCATATATATGAATATAATCAGTGCCTGTGTCCCCTTTCCACCAAGCCAGGACCAAAGAAGGCCAGGCAATGGCTGCTGTTGGCTCAGCAGGTAGACTTATAGGCTCAACCAAAACCTCCCTCCTTAGCTCAAAAGGATGGGAAGGTTACAGCGATCAAAGGAACTAATGAGGTTGAGCGGAACTCGAGCATCAGTCTGGTGGTCACGAGGCAGAGACGTTACCAATAGGTCACAACAACCCAAACTACATGTTAGACTCTGGCTTTACCTCCAGTGTGTATGGTGTGTGTGTGTGTTTTTTTTTTTTTTTTTTTTTTTTTTTTTGAAGGGAACGTATTTAATGTATATGAAGTAAGAGGGGCATGTAAAGGGTAGTTGATCCTCTGGTGGAGGAAATTTCCCCTAAATAGCTAACAACGTCTCATTAAGAGCTTAATGGCAACCAGGCAATTAATTCTTATAGGACTCTTGAAGAAGAAAACAATAGCATTTATACCTAATAACTTGTAATTGAATTGCAGGACGAAACAAAAATTGTAAAACGATACATATTTTAATCTTGTCTTTTTAGATTGCTTTGAAGAAGGGGAAAAGAGAAATATAGTTGATTTAATTTATGCAGTGTGTGTTTGAGGAATGTAGAGCTTAGAAGGAGTATCGTTAATACTCTCTTAAAACTATTTCCCCTCCCCCCATTTCTTCCTGTATTCATTTCCTTAATTCCATTTATAGATTTTGACCTCTCTTTATTTCATTCTATTTCATCCTGTTTTTTTTTTCATATGGATGCTATAGTTAGAATCCTCAGTAGGTTAAAACTACAACTATTTTTAATTATGAAATTAATGGGATAATTGTTTTCTTTAATAAAAAGAAATAAACATCTACAAACACTTGATCGACTAAAACGGTAACGGGGACGTTACTGATAGAAGTGAATGATAGGGAATTGAGTTTTTGAGGGGGAATTTGAACCCTGATTCTAGCAGGAAGAATGTAGGAGCTTGGCTTTGGTAAGTGATTTAGATATAATGGAAGGCGATAAGAAAAATCGTGGTATTTTTTGGCAGTTATATAGTCCCTGGGGGAATGGAAAAAGAGGAAGGTTTTTTTGTAAATATGTTCCATGTACAAATGTTTACAAAAGGCGAGTGAAGTAATTTCCAGGTATGGATAGAAATACTTATTCAACTAAATCAGCATAATTGAAATTTAATTTTAACTTAGAAAGGAGTGAAATTGTGTTTAAAACTGGCAAGTAACTTTAGAGGAAGTGAGAAAAGTTTATAAAAGTTGTAAGATTTACTGATGACATCAGGAAATGGGAAACTTATTGGAAGGGGAAAAACACATTATTTGAAGTTTATTTAAAGCGTAGTTGCTAGGCAAAAGTGCGATTTATATGCAGGCATACATTATGATAAGCAGTGCTCTTGTGAAGAGTGTGAGAGAGAAAAGTATTGGAAGTAAGAACAAAGAAACGGAGGAATCTAATAAATATTTTATTTTCAAGGAATTAAATACACAGAATGTCAATGAGGAAAAGTCTCTCAGTAAATTATGCAAATGGCAAGACGCTTTTTAAAGTCCTTATTGATGTTTGAGAGTCATTTTGAATTTCTTACATTAATATTGAATTTGAAGTATAGAAGAGGGACCAGGGGGGGGTAATGATTGAAAGGAATTGTTATAGTAATTATGAAAGTGACTGTGGAGGGTAGTCGAGGTGTTGACAAATGTTGAGACACCGGAAGCTGTTGGATAGAGTTAGCAGCGAGAAGCTGTGATTAGATGGCATTAATGTGATTATCGAGCAAAGATAAGCAAAGTGTATATCATGTGTTGATTTTAGAGTGACGGATGTAAATTGATCTGGAGACAAAGTTTTTTTTAGAAGAAAAAGTACTGATTGGAGATATTGAAGAGAATTTGCAAGCATTTCTTAAATAGTTTTAAATTATTTTTCAGAAACAAATCAAAAGTTCATGCGGAACTGGATAGTTTAGAAAATCGAAATTATCAGATAGAAACATTGTATATACACAGACTATATTATTATTATTGTTAATATTATTATTATTATTATTATTATTATTATTATTATTATTATTAATAGTTAAGCTATTACAATCTCATAAAACTTTAAAGACATGTGTCAGCCGGCTCAATATACTAACATCCTTAGCAAGTTTGAAATTCTGAAGTTCTACCGATTCAGCTGTCTGATAGGAAGATTATTCGACAATCTGGTCACAGCTTGAATAAAAATTCTAGGATACTGTATTGTGTTGAGAGTTATGATGGAGAAAGCAAGGTTTGGAATTAATTGCATAAATAGTACTACGTACAGGATGGTACAGTCTGTGATGATCTGAAAACAAAGTACGGTCAGAATTATGAAAAATCTTATGCACCATGTATTAAGAACTAACTGAACGATGGTGCCCGAGATTAATATCCAAATCAGGAGTAAGAAATTGACTACACCACAAGGTTTTATGTAACAAATTGAGATGAGATTCAGCATCTGAAGACCAGACAGGAGAACAATACTCAAAAAAAGGGCAAAAATGAAATAATGAAAACATTCTTTTTACATAGAGTATCACAGAACATTAAAAGACTTTCTCACTAATCCCACTATTTGTGCAACTGAAGGTGTTTCTCAAAAGTAAATTTGCTATCAAGATTCATTCTAGAATTGTGAAGAATTTATATATAGCTAAAGAAACATTATCAATGTAGAGATCTAGGTGTTGCAGGGCCACTGTTGTTGGTCTACTTACTGTCTTACATTGCGTTTTGTTGGGGTTCAACTTCATGTTTCATAATTTGCACTTTGAACTAAATTTAGCTTGATCTCTATTAAGGGATTCAGCATCCCCAGATCTACTTTCAGGAGTATAAATTAATGCAATGAGAGTAGTATCGTCTGCACATGTAGAGCATGTTTTCTAGGTTATACCACATATCATGTGTATATAGTACAGAAACAGGGGCATCGTGATTAATACTGTCTAAGACAGCCATGAAATCAAAGCCAATCAAATGAACTTTCTAGCCACAATCGGGGGATTTCTGTACAGCATTGAATTTTTCAAGAAGGGCATGACATGCTCCAATGCCCTTGTAGAAGCCAGATAGCAAACGACGGAACAGATTATTAGTTTCAGCATACCTATTTAGAGTTATGGAAATTGGGCAGTAATCAGCGAGGCTAGATATACGACAAACACATTTACCTAATGGCATAACATTACCAATCCCCCAACATGTGCAAAAAGAACCTCTTCTTGCTAATTTGCAGAAAATAACAGACAACTTGGGAGGTAATAAATCATCAGTCTTTATGAAAAACAAAGGCAAAAGACCATTTGGGTCTAGACCTCTATAAGAATCAAGGTCCATCAAGAGTGTTTTAATTTCATGGAACCAAGAAGCTTAACCAGCTAGTATAGCCACAGGAAAACAGAAGGATTAAGATCAGGTTTCTTTTTACTTTACTTACTGTGAAATATATTAGCCAAAAGTTTTACCCTTTTCTTTGAACAGTGAGTAACAGAGCCATCTAGTTTAAATAAAGGAGGAGCTTTTAAGTATAGACCAAAGTGTTGCATATTTAATGGTAGCCCACAACCTATGCTCCTGTGTTATACCAGAAAACGGTTTTTTATGGTTAAATTGTATTCCTTTCAGTTGAAGCATAAAATCCCCGAATAACAAAGATGGTAGGCCTTATGCTTCCCCAAATAAATGCATATAAAATCATAATTGAACCTGGGATTGTCATTCGTTATTTTAAGAACCGAGAAGGGGTACCCCGATCAAGTATGTTGACCAGATTCTCATTCAAGAGAACAACAAACTCAACACTTTTATATCATTGTGACCAATTCAAATGCAAAATATCACTCAAAATGCCGTTACTGTCTGCTTGAGATTTTTTATTTATCTTACGCGAGTATGACATATCAGGGACAGGCTGTTCAATCTTATTTACTAATGAAGTCAAGACATTATCAGACCTTGTTGTAACACCAGGGAAGTCCGTGTATACTAGATCTTTGCAGTTACCATACCTGGGAGTAACTTCACTTATGATTTGCTCACAGCCTGATTCAGAAGTTAAGTCCAAAGTTCTTGAGCCATGGCTATCAGTAACAGAAACGGAATTCAGCCACTCCCTAGCAAGCGTTAAAATCACTTACAAGCACAAAAGAAGCTTTTCTATCTTTTTCTTGTATATCAGCAATAATGGTAAGAAGACAACCGAAGAAAGAATCATCTGCATTACTATAGATCGAACATAAATAAAAGTTATGCTTGTAACAAACTGTTATGACCTGAATCTTATGTCATCCACATTCCTAGAAAGACTTTAGAGAAGTGTGATACTCGGTCCAAATATACACTGGGATTCCCCTTGCCCTAGGAGTGACATCATGTTTAATTGGTTTCTTAAAATTTGCACTAAGGAGCTCAGATGAGTGCCTCATTCGAGACACCAGAGTTTCTGAGCATAATAGAACATCTCACTGTCTGGAGGCAATTGTAAGATCTCTCATATTACAAAACATTAGGCGACACTGGCGAAGAGTAGGGTACACTGGTCCCGGATTTTACTCATTATCCCCAGATAGAGTACGAATTAAAGGTAATATAAAAAGTCTCATTATACTTGAAAACATACTTAATAATGATAAGAAACACAATTTGTACACGACTATATATCAAGTAACTCATATACTTTCAGGAAACAAAATGCTGGATAAAATTTGTCAACTCGGCAAAGCCGACACCTCATGCAAGGCTTACTACCCTTCAGGATAGCCACTTCAAGTGAAGGGAGGACAGGAATGATGATCTGGAAAATGAATACCAGAGAGGATGCTTAAGAAACCTAGGTTAAACGCAACCTTTTGCTGAAATGCCAGGCATCCAAGTCATTTTTATTGAGCCTGGCCAAGATATCATCTAAGATAACTTAGAGGAAGAGAAAACAGATAAAATAGTGTGCTAGAGTGTATCCTGAAGCAAGAGAACTCTAATCTAAGACAGTGGAAGACTATGGTACCTAGGGTATGGCGTTACCCAATATTAGAGAATTATGTTTTTATTTTGGAATGTCCTGGAAAGCTTCTTACCATTGCTAAAGGGTCTCTTTTTATCATTACCAAATGGATAGTAGCCTCTGAGCAATTACAGGCATTAGTTAGCCCATTGAGTGAAGAATAATTGCTTGGTTAACTCAGTGGTGTCGGGTGTACGAGGAAAGAGGAGAATAGGTAAATAATAGGTAGACTATTCGGTGTATGCATAGGCAAAGGAAAAGTGTTCCATAACCATAGAGGGACCCAATATAGTACTATTTGACCTGTCAAAGGACCCAATGACTTTTATTCATCAATGGGGCTGTTGCCCCTAATGACATTGCCAATCATATAACTCCCGTCCCTCTGGGTTGGAAAGGGTTGAATCTGTGGGCATATATATATATATATATATATATATATATTATATATATATATATATATATATATATGAATATATATATATATATATATATATATATATATATATATATATAAACGTAATTATACACTTTTGAAAATATGCGCTGTAAGTAATACGAAAATTCCTCGTAACACGTACTGTGTAAATAAGAAGTTTCGAAAGAATTCCTTTTTCAAAAACATCAGGAAAATGAAGTAGAATTTCACAATTTAGGTTACTATAAAGAAATTCTAAGCAAAAGAACTCCGTTGGCCACGTTTCCATTCTTAGTTGGAATCTGTCTAATTTGGATTTGATAGATATTGGTGTTTGGCTAGCAATTATTTTTCAGTGGGTTCTTTCGCTGTCTAATTCTACCACGCAATACTTATCTTTCTATTTTCACGAGCCAGAAAACTCACCAGGCATGGCGTACACACCCCGTAGAGTTTATATATTTACAGTAAGTATATATATATATATATATATATATATATATATATATATATATATATATATATATATATATATATATATATATATATATATATATATATATATATATATATATATCCCTTTCGTACAGGATCAACATTATTTTCACAGGACCGAATATGGTCTTAAAGTACTTTTGACTTGGACCCTTCTTAACTATATGAAATACTTCAGTAATTCCTTGATGGTTGATGGCATAATAGGATACGCACATGTTACAATGAGATGTTGAAGACCAGTTGCTAATACCATTGCGTATTTACAGTATGGTTCTCAGTGTCACTACTGTATTTAGCGGTTACTTTAAATTTCATTAAAACTCACAAGGATGATGGTGGATACTTGAAAACTGAATAGCCAGTCATTTCTGTAAAATCATTGCTAATGGTTAGCAGTCCCACGAAAGTTAATAAAAGGTATCTCGCAACAGATTACGTATATTTTTGGTTGGAGCGGTCACGTGATTAAAAGCAGTTAATGAAATAAAATACTTACTCAGAGCTTGTTCCATATGCATAATTATCGTAATATGTAAAGCTATGTAAAGACAAAATTGAATCAGCATATAGAATTGTTCATTAGCGATTTAATGAAAATACTTTTAAATGTACTTAGCAATTAACATTTAATTCCAATTCAAACTAATAATGTATATTTTTATAGAATTGCTTCATCATATACTGTAATGTGCTCATAATAGAGAGGATCTTACTGAATCCCACTTTTGTCAGTAAAACATTTTCAATGGCATTGTAATCATTGTATTTTTCTTAAAAGTACTTGTCATGTCTCATAATTATTCTGCTCTACAATTATGAAATCAAAATCCGTTCTTGATACTAAATTTAAGCCTTACTAGAAAGATAATTCTTTAGGGTTGTGGTGGCCGATGTTGTAACGTCCCTGACTGGTGAACGCCAGACTGGAGTTCGAGTCCCGCTCAAACTCGTTAGTTTCTTTGGTTTTCTGCTCCCTCACCATCCTTGTGAGCTAAAGATGGTGGGGGGGGGGACGGTTTGGGGGAGCCTATAGGTCTATCTTTCGAGTGATCAGCAGCCACTGCCTGGCTCTCCTTGGTCCTAGCTTGGGTGGAAAGGGGGCTTGGGCGCTTGTATGTACTTATGATCAATCTCTAGGGCAATGTCTCTGTCCCTTGCCTCTGCCATTCATGAGCGGCCTTTAAACCTTTAATGTCTATTTTGCCAGTAAAAACACAATTATGTTCCCAGAAATACAAAATAATATGGATTTTTTTTTTTTTTTTTTTTTTGTCACTTTTAAACTTTTATCACATCCCGGCTTCTTCAGCTGGTAAATCAGAGACGGGTAATATTTGTGGCTGTACCACAAAAACCCAAATCCTCATTCCTCTTCATACAGTTTTCTTTGATACGCTATTCAAAATTAATATTCGTCACATGACAGAACTGTGAAATATGTTTTTGTGGATATTTGTATGCAGCTTCCATATCGATACTCATCCAACATAAAAACACATTTAGTTTTTAAATAAGAAACTGTGGCCTTTGATCGAAGAAGTTGAGATGTACCCATAGTTGGACCTTGTTCGTGAGCAGCTGTTTGGATGCTTATGTATGCGGCTGCATTCCTTTGTACATAGAGTCGTGTGTGTTTAATGTAGATAATTTTAGATTCATCTAGGTTGTGTGCTTTTGTAAGTTCATTGATCCTAATGCAGCTCTTTTCTGCTAATGAGGATATATCTTGGGGTTTATCCAAGTCAACTGTTCTTACACAATACATATGTCGCTTTACTTGATGTAGAAATATGTTTGATTAATATCATGTACCTGAGAAAGAAATACATTCAACAGGCTCAAGACTACATCCATTTCATACAGCTTGAAAAACTATGGTGAATATATACAATATTGCTTGGCTTGAATTTAGCTGTAATAGTCAATTAATTATGTCAATTTTGATTTTCTGTGCATTGTCTGAAACGCATCTGAAATTTTGCCTAATTTCATGCATTTCCCATGCTCAGATTTTGTGGAACCTTTTTTTTTTACACATTGTAGACATCCCAATAAACTAAAGTAAATTGCAAAACCCTTTCCTCCTGTTTTGTTTAACCTCATCCCTTCGCTTACTGCCCTGAATGTAATGTAATCAAATAAGAATATATTGACCCCAAACCAGCTTCCTCTTCACCCTCCTCTCATCTGTGAATAATTAAGAAAGCTATCGACGGTACCAGGCGTATGATATATTACCCAGAGGGGGCGTGGCCTGATGTTATGTCTAGGTTGAACAGACTTTGGTTTTAATGTAGTTTTTTATTTCATCCCTTGTGTTTATTCAACGCCAAAGACTGCCGGCACCGAAGAACATTTAATTTCTCAATTAAATGTCCTTCGGTCAATTATCAACATCTTGTAATTCTGTTTATTACATTTCTCAGCAAAATTTGGACGGCCTTTGTAGTATATTATGCTTTCTTGTGGAGAATTGTTATCTAGACTTAGAAAACCGGGTTTTTTTTCTTTTATAACTATAACCCGATCTCACGGACCATATATGAAAAATGAATTGAGAAGCTCGTATTTTTCATTTTGGAAAATTTTTTCATTAATTGTTTTCAGTTAAGTCAAACTAATGAAGGGAATTATGAAAGAATTTTTTTTATTTAGATATTTATAGGAATCATTAGTTACTATATTCAAAACTTTAATAAGTTTTTTTTATGAGTATATTGAACATTTTATGGTGCATCTACTCTTAACTTCCATGGACACCTACTCTTATGCTTTCACACCATGCCTGAGCAATCTTGCACTTGTAATGTACGTGCAGCAAGAATGCACAGACAATACTATAACCGTTAACGGACTCCACGTAAAAGTTTCGTTGAATATAGCACGTAAATTATTAATCCTTTACTATGTCAACCTTATAAACAAAAACCGTTGACTGTAAATAGGCATTTGCCACCCTTATGCGACCCCTCTGGAGTCCATGAGTTATTTGTTAGGCTGCTGCCCTTGCTTGTAATAATATCCCCTCCGCTCTTGTCTACACTTCTGCACTTGCTACTTCATCAGTTTCTATACATCCTTTTTTATGAAAATTACTATTAACTGGATTTACTATTGATTAATATGCATCATAAGGCAGTATGATTATGGAGTCGCGAGAACTCAGCCAACATATATACTAATAAAAAAACCGTAATTTTAATAGGAAATTCTCTGTAAAAATATACAGTTCTCAACCGTATTTCAGTAAAAGACGGTCGACCGTAATTTTACCTTATTTTGTTATTATCTTTTACGTGTTGGTGACCGTAATATCACTCCTTTACGTCATTATATCCGTTTTTATACATACATACATATACCAAAGGCACTTCCCCCAATTTTGGGGGTTACCCGACATCAACAATGAAACAAAACAAAAAAGGGGACCTCTACTCTCTACGTTCCTTCAGCCTAACCAGGGACTCAACCGAGTTCAGCTGGTACTGCTAGGGTGCCACAGCCCAACTTCCCACATTATCCACCACAGATGAAGCTTCATAATGCTGAATCCCCTACTGCTGCTACCTCCGCGGTCATCTAAGGCACCGGAGGAAGCAGCAGGGCCTACCGGAACTGCGTCACAATCGCTCGCCATTCATTCCTATTTCTAGCACGCTCTCTTGCATCTCTCACATCTATCCTCCTATCACCCAGAGCTTTCTTCACACCATCCATCCACCCAAACCTTGGCCTTCCTCTTGTACTTCTCCCATCAACTCTTGCATTCATCACCTTCTTTAGCAGACAACCATTTTCCATTCTCTCAACATGGCCAAACCACCTCAACACATTCATATCCACTCTAGCCGCTAACTCATTTCTTACACCCGTTCTCTTCCTCACTACTTCGTTCCTAACCCTATCTACTCGAAATACACCAGCCATACTCCTTAGACACTTCATCTCAAACACATTCAATTTCTGTCTCTCCATCACTTTCATTCCCCACAACTCCGATCCATACATCACAGTTGGTACAATCACTTTCTCATATAGAACTCTCTTTACATTCATGCCCAACCCTCTATTTTTTACTACTCCCTTAACTGCCCCCAACACTTTGCAACCTTCATTCACTCTCTGACGTACATCTGCTTCCACTCCACCATTTGCTGCAACAACAGACCCCAAGTACTTAAACTGATCCACCTCCTCAAGTAACTCTCCATTCAACATGACATTCAACCTTGCACCACCTTCCCTTCTCGTACATCTCATAACCTTACTCTTACCCACATTAACTTAACTTCCTTCTCTCACACACCCTTCCAAATTCTGTCACTAGTCGGTCAAGCTTCTCTTGTGTGTCTGCTACCAGTACAGTATCATCTGCAAACAACAACTGATTTACCTCCCATTCATGGTCATTCTCGCCTACCAGTTTTAATCCTCGTTCAAGCACTCGAGCATTCACCTCTCTCACCACTCCATCAACATACAAGTTAAACAACCACGGCGACATCACACATCCCTGTCTCAGCCCCACTCACCGGAAACCAATCACTCACTTCATTTCATATTCTAACACATGCTTTACTACCTTTGTAGAAACTTTTCACTGCTTGTAACAACCTTCCACCAACTCCATATAACCTCATCACATTCCACATTGCTTCCCTATCAACTCTATCATATTCTTTCTCCAGATCCATAAACGTAACATACACCTCCTTACCTTTTGCTAAATATTTCTCGCATATCTGCCTAAGTGTAAAAATCTGATTCATACAACCCCTACCTCTTCTAAAACCACCCTGTACTTCCAAGATTGCATTCTCTGTTTTATCCTTAATCCTATTAATCATTACTCTACCCTACACTTTTCCAACTACACTCAACAAACTAATACCTCTTGAATTACAACAATCATGCACATCTCCCTTACCCTTATATAGTGGTACAATACATGCACAAACCCAATCTACTGGTACCATTGACAACACAAAACACATGTTAAACAATCTCACCAACCGTTCAAGTACGGTCACACCCCCTTCCTTCAACATCTCAGCTTTCACACCATCCATACCAGATGCTTTTCCTACTCTCGTTTCATCTAGTGCTCTCCTCACTTCCTCTATTGTAATCTCTCTCTCATTCCCATCTCCCATCACTGGCACCTCAACACCTGGAACAGCAATTATATCTGCCTCCCTATTATCCTCAACATTCAGCAAACTTTCAAAATATTCTGCCCACCTTTTCCTTGCCTCCTCTCCTTTTAACACCCTTCCATTTTCATCTTTCACTGTCTCTTCAATTCTTGCGCCAGCCTTCCTTACTCTCTTCACTTCTTTCCAAAACTTCTTCTTATTCTCTTCATGTGACTGACCCAATCCCTGACCCCACCTCAGGTCAGCTGCCCTCTTTGCCTCACGTACCTTGCGCTTTACTTCCACATTTTTCTCTCTATATTTTTCATACTTCTCTATACTATTACTCTGCAGCCATTCTTCAAAAGCCCTCTTTTTCTCTTCCACTTTTACCTTCACTCCTTCATTCCACCATTCACTGCCCTTCCTCATGCTGCCTCCAACAACCTTCTTGCCACATACATCACTTGCAATTCCAACAAAATTTTCTTTTACTAACTTCCGCTCCTCCTCTAAATTACCAGTTTCTCTTACTCTCACCTCGTCATGTGCCATTTTCAACCTTTCCTGATATTTACTTTTTACCCCCGGTTTTATTAGCTCTTCAACCCTCACTAGCTCCCTTTTACATCCACCTACTCTATTCCCCCACTCTTTTGCTACAACTAATTTTCCTTCCACCAAAAAATGATCAGACATACCGTTAGCCATACCCCTAAACACGTGCACGTCTTTCAATCTTCCAAACGTTCTTTTAGTTATCAACACATAATCCATTAATGCCCTTTCTACTACTCTTCCATTTGCCACTCTTACCCATGTATACTTATTTTTATCTTTCTTTTAAAAAAGCCAGCACTTATTACCATCTCTTGTTCAACACACATATCTACCAGTCTCTCACCACTCTCATTTTCACCTGGTACGCCATACTTCCCAATGACACCTTCTACCTCTCCAGCGCCCACTCTAGCATTTAAGTCACCCATGACAACTACATAATTCCTTCTACCCAGTCCTTCTACACACCTAGTTAATTCATTCCAGAACTCATTCCGCTCTTCTTCACTTTTCTCACTACCTGGCCCATACGCACTGACAAACGCCCAACATTCCCTACCCAACCTAACCCTTACCCACATTAACCTAGATGATATCTCCTTCCATTCCACTACTTTACCTGTCATCCATTCACTCAGCAATAACGCCACACCCTCTCTCGCTCTTCCCCTTTCAATCCCAGACACTCTACCAGACATTTCACCAAACATCACTTCACCCTTTCCTTTCATCTTTGTCTCACACAAGGCCAATACATCCATCCTTCTACTTCTAAACATACTTCCAATCTCACATCTTTTACTCTCTATCGTACTACATCCACACACATTCCCCAAAACTAGAGTGCGGGGAGTAGTCACTCTCCCCCCAGCTTCATCTCTTGTCGATGTCTCGTAGGATTTTTATACAGGAGAGGGGGTTCCCAGCCCCCTCATCCCGTCCCTTTTAGTGGCCTCTTACGACACGCAGGGATAACGTTGGCGCTATTCTAATCCTGGAATGAGCGTTGCCAGCCATTTATCGTTTTTAATGCAGTTTTTTAACATTGTATCCTAAGTTTAACATTTGGTATAAAGAATACTTCTGGTCAGCTTCATCAGATTCTATACACCCTTTTTAGGAAATATGCCATCGGCACAAATTTAGAGAGTAATTTTCTTTAGATTGAAAGACATTGTCATTGGGGAGTTACTGTGAATTCTATTCATTACAATTTATGTCGTCTTTATACTTTATTTATAGAACGAACCTTATCTTTTTTATGGCATCGCTCCGTGTCATGAAAAATTCTGACTGTTTACGTCTTCACTTTAAATGCATGGTGTTTCCCTAGACTTCGACTGTGGCAGTATTATTGCACCCTAATTTTCAATATCTAAAGCTTTATCCTGTCGCTACATGATCTACACTGTTAAAAATTTGTATTAAAAACGGCAACATGTATTCCAGGATTTTTACCGTTGTATAAACGGTTAAATTGACGTAAAAGAGTAACATTACGGTCACCAACCTGTAAAAGATAATAAAGTAAGGTAAAACTACGGTCGCCTGTGTTTTACTGAAATAGGGTTGAGAACAGTATATTCTTGCTGAGAATTTCCGATAAAAAATACGGGTTTTTCTTACAGTGTACTCCAACATAGCTTTGTGTATCCTCCCTCTGGAAAACAAGCCCATCCGTCTATGCCTTCTTTCTAAAATTCACGATTCTCCTCTTCGGAGCTTCCGGTTTGTGGCGCATTTTATCGAAGACGTATACGTTGTTCAATGTATCGTGTTGATGATTTTCTTTAATTTATTATTTCAATTTACGTTACATTTTCCATCTTTTCAACGTGGGTCAATGTGGCAACTTCACTATCTATCACCTATTACCAGATTATTTGTATTTCGTCGCTAGTTGTAGTTATATAATTACCCTCTCTCTCTCTCTCTCTCTCTCTCTCTCTCTCTCTCTCTCTCTCTCTCTCTCTCTCTCTCTCTCTCTCTCTCTCTCTCTCTCTCTCTCTTTATTCATTGAAAAGGAGGTCGCTTCCGCCAGAGTAGAGCCTTCTTGTCCTCTCTTTGGGGTCGCTCTAGTGGTTACATTTCAAAGCCTTGCGAGTATTCTAGTCATTGAAAGTAAAGATTATCTCTCGAGATTTCTCTGTGAATCCTTTTTGTCCTTAATCCTGCTGCCCTTTCACCCACCCGAACGTCACTAATGAGGGTTTCGTTGGTTTCACGGTGAAAGGAATCATTAACCCTTTTCTTTTATTCTCGTAGATTACTAATTAAGAAAAATCAGAGTAGGCATTCATTGTCATATTGACCTACTCATCCTTTATTTCCAGTCTATATTTATGTTTATTGAGGAACCTTTAATAAGTTTGTTGCTCACTCACCTTGCCCTTTTTTGCCTGAAGGACTGTGAGATTGATATGCCTTTATATGGTCCGCTGCAAGAATTGCTGATGTTTTAATGTAGATAATCTGGCAAGGGTTTTGCAACAAGTATTAAACAATATAAATGCAGATCCCAATCAAGAGTTTGATGGGGAACCAGCTTAAGGTCTTGTCTATTGTAACAATATAACTATTTTTAAATGCTCTAATTCGAAGTATTGGCATATTAGACATAAGCCAAGGAATGTGTAAGCTTTGTTTCGTTTCCATAATTTTTCATGTAGCAGGTGCTTATCTTTTATCCTTGAGATGCGTGATTGTTTACATATATATATATATATATATATATAGGTATATATATACATATATATATATATATATATATATATATATATATTCAAATGTACCAAGGACATAAGATGTGTATATCAAGTAAACAGAATATCCATCTAATCTTAATTTTTGTCTACTGTGTAATAAAGTTTCAACATCCCATTCCTACATATTCTTTGTTACATTGTTAAACAGGCTAAGGGGTTAATGATAAGTTATGATTTTTGGTTAATTATATTTACCAAAAAAACTAACAATTATCTTATTAAATTAATAACTGTTAGTTATAATACATAAACCCAGCCACTGAGGGGGGAACAAGCCAGCCTCAACTTGGTGCTGGTCCCAAGCCCAGGCAAATGGGGAGGGTTGGCGGAAGGAAAGGCATCCGGCTATGAAAAATAGCCAAAACAAATATCGCCCGTGAAAATTCTGAGAATAAAACTTAATGCTGAGGAGTTCCCCTTACGCGACGCGTTGGGACCTCACCTGATCCCTCCGAAAAATCGGGAAAGGGCTACCCAGTCATGGTCGGGCTGTGTTAAAGAACAAGCTCAGAGGAAAATATCTGAGGAGAGGATGAGAGTAGTAACTCTGAATGTGGGGACAATGGCTGGAAAAGGGCGAGAGCTGGTTGACCTCAAAGGGATTAACCGGTGATGAAGTGTGGGACAGAGGTAGATGGAGAACGCTGGCCCGAAACATCGACCCCACATAAAGGTGGGAAAAGATGCAGACAAAGAAGAAGTTAATTATATTACATAATTCCCTTGACGTAATCAAAGTGGTTACTGGTGGAATGCTGTAGGATAATAACAGGTTTATCACAAAGGTCCGAATTGCTAAGACGACGTGAATTTGTTAATATTTTCCTGTCATATATTCTCCATTAGTGGATTTAAGGTATATCTGACAGAAAAACCACAGCATTATGTCTGCTTCAAGCAGTGAAACCACTTCAAATAGCTCAATATCTATTGCCCATTCACTGGTTATTCCCATCTTGTCCAGATGTTCTTCAACGTCTACATATATTGCATTCATATATACATGTATTGTATGTCTTTCCTACATTAGGAAAAATGGTAACTTGTTTGTTGATCGATGTATAGTTTTACGATGAGCAAACAACAGGGGCTTAATACTTCTTGACCATCCATCAGACTCTCTGTGTAGAATTTCAAGAAGTTCAATTTTGATGGACCCATTCTCTTTCAGTGAGGCAATGCAACTCTGTAGCAGAAAATACCTGCAAGTGCTTGTTCACTTTAGCGACACGCGTTTACATCTGGCCTTTATACGATACCAAAGAAAACTCTTGCCTTACTGGGTGATCTAAATTTTCTAGTTTTCTAATTCTGAAGTAAATTTGATCGAAGTTTGTCGCTGAAATGTGTAATGCTGAATAGAAGTATTCATCACTATCAGACGATATGTATTGTGGTGGGAACTTTGTCATCTGAAATAACTATATAAACCATATGAGGACGTGTCACACACATCATTATACTATTTTCTATTTCAACATTTTCCCTAGTTCATCATTATCTTCAACAGAAGATAAGTAATCATCGAGACAAAACGCCTATTATATGTTATAATGTGATTCATATGAATTCACAAATTCTTTAACTTCATGAATTTTACAAGTTTCAACTTCAGTTTCTTCCTCTGAAGAATAATAGTCTTCGGGGAAATAATTTTGCCTATACAATTACTCGTGTTTTTTATAAGTATCCATGTGCCCAATATAAAATATTGAAATAAATAAGAATGATTAATTTAGGTGAAGGATTATGGCTTAGCACTCTGAGAAGATAGAATACTTAATCTCATAATTACGATTCCCACTTGACCTTTACGAATTTGGCACAGTGTAGGTATATATATTATACATTTCATTGTCTACCACAGGTGAGCTTTAAACATATATGTTTGGTACTATGTTATCTTTGTACATAGCAAATTATTTGAAAGCGAAGACTGTCATTGAAAATCATATTTTGAAAATAAATTCAATATCGTTAGCGACAAAAACCGCGTAAGATTTTTTTTTCTTTATTATAAAATACACATTTGCAATCTTACTATTTATAACATCTATACATCATCGTATATTTACATTTTTATTTTTATTTTACATATACTTCATTTGAAATTACAATTTTTACCATTTATCTAGATGGGTTTTTAAATAGAATCTTTATCTAGGCGTGAATATCTTTTTAATAGAAGTTTCAAATCCTATTTTATTTACATTGAACGTATTTATCATTCTACTTTTAATATATTTAAGTAATTGCGGGTCAGTACTTGAAAATCCCAAGTATCTTCCTATCCATATTCCTGTAATAAAATCTGCTATTATGACCATTGCCGTATTTTCATCCTTCTTTGAATAAGAAAAAGGTATATTAAGGAGGTAACTGTATCTTGCTTACCGCACCGAAGGGATATTATCGATATAAGGGATATGATTGATTCGTGTCGTTATACTTACAGTACATTATATAAACAAAATTTTATACAATATTTGATAATAAGTTGTTAATTGTATCTCGGTATATCCCTTAACAAAATTCTGACATGAAATTTTATATATATATATATATATATATATATATATATATATATATATATATATATATATATATATATATGTGTGTGTGTGTGTGTGTGTGTGATAAAATTATTGTATTATGTGAATCAATTTGTATAGTAATATAATATGAAATTGCAATTTATTACATTTTATTGATATGCAATTGCATCCAGTGTCTGCAATATTTATTATCATCGTCATCATCTCCTCCCACGCCTATTGACGCAAAGGGCCCTGGTTAGATTTCTTCAGTCGTCTCTTATCTTGAGCTTTTAATTCAATTCTTCTCCATTCATCATCTACTTCACACTTCACAGTTCTCAGCCATGTAGGTCTGGGTCTTCCAACTCTTCTAGTGCCTTGTGGAGCTCAATTAAACATTTTGTGAACTAATATCTTTTGGGGCGTGCGAAGAGCATGCCCAAACCATCACCATCTACCCCTCACCATGATCCCATCTATATATGACACTCGAATAACCTCTCATATAGTTTCATTTCTAATCCTGTCCTGCATTCAACTCCCAACATTCTTCTGATGGCTTTGTTCTCAAATCAGCTAGATCTATTGGTGATTGTTTCATTATCATACCATGACTCGTGTCCATACAGTAACACCGATCTCACTAAACTAATATACTGTATACCCTTATTTTTATTTGTAATTTCAGGCGATTTGACTTCCATATTTTACTTAACCTTGCCATGGTTTGATTTTTTTTATCTCAATCTTTCATTAAACTCTAATTCGAATGAACCTGTATTACAGATCATAGTCCCTAAACACTTAAGTGATTCTATCTCACTAATCCTTTCTCCTTCCAATGATATTTCATCTTCCATTGCATATTCTATATACATGAGAAGTGTGATGTTTTATGTATCCAAGCTATCAGAAATATTTACAAATGAGTTTGTGTTAATATAAAACCTTTTTGTTTTCATAATACAGTATATTAATTGAAGTATGTAAATCTATCAAATTTTACTCTTTTTGATAAGAATCTCATCTTTTAAAATACTGTATTTTATTAAGAAATTGTTAATTGATATAACAAGTATTGATTTTTTTTGTATTTAAAAATATCTATCTAAAACAATATCATTAACAAACAATCTGTATTAGAAATTTACGAATATAGGCCATGGAGAAATAGCAGCAGATATACCACAAATGTGGATTCCACATCCACTTACAAACTTGGAGGTCTGTTCTGTAGACTTTTTAGTCATCGTAGCCGACGAAAATTCTGCACGTCGAAAGCACCATGTAGACACTGAATTTACAGACTCTCTTCCTAGGTCATTGATTTGAATTTTGAAAAAAAAGAATGACGACATATTTCTTTGAATAGGAAGATGGCCACTAAAGCTGCTTTTTTTTTTTTTTTTTTTTTTTTGATGGTTCCCCTTTAATCCGTTTGAAACGGTAATTTACTGCATGAATAAAGTGATTATGATATCAGCATCCAATGGACGCTTATAAAATGTTCTATTTAGAGTTTTCGTCATTGCCGATGTCCACTCATACTTTTGTTCGTCTCGTTGTTGTTCTTCAGGCTGTTGTAAGGACTCGAAACAGCAGTTTAAAGGTTTAAAGGCTGCTCTTAAATGGCAGGGGGGCAGGGGCAAAGGGCAGTGACACTGCCCTATCGAGCAAGACAATGTCCTAGAGACTGACCATATACACATATGATCAGCGCCCATGCCCCCTCTCCACCCAAGCTAGGACCAAGGAGGGCCAGGCAATGTCTGCTGATGACTCAGCAGATAGACCTAAAGGCTTCCCAAACCACCTATCTTTAGCTCACAAGGATGGTGTGGTTGCAGCGACCAAAGAAACAAACGAGTTTGAGGGGGACTCGAAACCCAGTCTGGCGTTCACCAGTCAGGGACGTTACCACATCGGTCACCATAACCCTAATGGGAGAAAGAAAAGGGGACAATCAAGGAAGAAAGGAAGGGAACAAGGGAAAGAGAAAAAAAAAGTAGTCAGAGAGAGAGAGAGAGAGAGAGAGAGAGAGAGAGAGAGAGAGAGAGAGAGAGAGAGAGTGAGTATATGTATACTGTATATATTCCTTTTTTCTCTATTCCTTGAATGCCAGCAGAGCTAGAAAAACTTACTCTAATTTCTGTTAGGAAAGGTAATTGCACTCCTCGCTCCAAAGTGTAGACCGAGTCAGTTATCCTAATGGAGAGCAATTTAAAGTTTAACCTCTCCATTTGCTAATTCCAGAAGTTTCCCTCCTCTTGGTGCTACCCATTTTCTACTGCTTTCCTATCTCTTGATCTTTATCATTATTAGTTTTTCATTTCCTCACAATCACCATTTAGTCCTTATGTCATAGTTCCAAATTACTGGCTCTTAGTCATCCTTATGTCCACGTATTGTAAAGATAAGTTACTGTTCTTAAAGCTCAAAACGTGACTCTTATAATAAAAATTAGATTTCTTTGACAAGTCAAAAATTTTCATCTCCCTTTTGTAAATCAGTTACGCTTGGAACTCAATGCATAAAGGTGATACATGTGTTGAAAATATTTTGAGCTTGCAAGAACAAGAGCTCTAATAAACAAATATAATTTCTGATTATTTTATTTATTAGGGGAACACTTTACATTGATAATTAGATTATTGTTGCTACCTTTCTGGCGTATTATATAGTGTAGATCGTCAGATTATTATTATTATTATTATTATTATTATTATTATTATTATTATTATTATTAGCCAAGCTATAACCCTAGTTGGAAAAGCAGCATGTTATAAGCCCAAGGGCTCCAACAGGAAAAAATTGCTCTGTGAGGAAAGGAAACAAGGGTATAAATAAGGCCAATAAGGCTTAACACTATCCCAAGCTAAGTTTGTTCATTTTATTATTAATATAGAAAAAGATGCATAAATCATATTCTAGTTGAAGCCTGATGTTTCATAACATTACATAATTTCTCTCGTGATTTGGAATTTTTTACAGTTATGGTGCATTACAGTGAGTAGACTGAAAATAATTGGAAACTCTTTGCTTTCCAATTGTGTCAGAAGACTAATGCTCTAAGGTCATTATGAAACCATATAAAATAGCCTTCAGGGAGCTACAACCTGCGGTACACGCTTTCCAAAAACTTCTATCATCTTGATGGAATTTTCCTTCCCTTCCTTTTATCTTCACAATAAAACCTCCATTTGTTATATTAATGCATAAATCCAATTTTTCTTTTCACTCTTATTTTCGGACGAATTTTTTTTTTTTTCATATTTAATCTCGTACTTTCTTATCTGCAAATGGTGTTCTTATTGTATAGCCATTATTCACATATTGTTTTAAAAAAAATCGTTTGAGGAAATAAATACGTAGTTTTGTAGGTAGTAGGATGGCCAGGGCACCAGCCACCCGTTGTAATACTACCGCAAGAGAGTTATAGGGTCCTTTGACTGACCATACAATACTACATTTGATCTTTCTCTCTGGTTACGGTTCATTTTCTCTTTGCCTACATATCCACCGAATAGTCTGGCCTATTCTTTGTATACTCTCCTCTGTCCTCATACATCTGACAACACTGAGACTACCCAACAATTCTTTTTCACCCAAGGGGTTACTGCACTGTCATTGTTCAGTAGCCACATTCCTGTAGGTAAGGATAGAAGAGACTCTTTAGCTATGGTAAGCAGGTCTTCTAGGAGAAGGACACTTGAAAATCAAACCATTGTTCTCTAGTCTTGGGTAGTGCCATAGCCTCTGTACCATGGTCTTCCACTGTCTTGGGTTAGAGTTCTCTTGCTTGAGGGTATACTTGGGCGCACTATTATATATTATTTTTCTTTCTCTTGTTATGTTAAAGTTTTTATAGTTTATGTCGATATTTATTTTGATGTTACTGTTCTTAAAATATTTAATTTTTTCTTGTTTCCTCTCCTCACTGGGCTATTTTTCCTGTTGGAGTCCTCGGGTTTATAGCATCCTGCTTTTCCAACTAGGGTTGTAGTCTAGCAAGTAATAATAATGATAGTAATACTGTTAGAATATAGAGAAATGAGATTTCAGTACTGGGAGAAAGAATATTGTCTGTCGACTTCGTCTGTGTTTTTATGCAAAATTTCAATTAATCAGCAAGTATTCATTGTTTCTTGTTTTTCAAATTAAAACCGGGATTATTTTGGCTTCTTCAATTGCAATACACAATTTTCTCTCTAGCATTCTCTTTCTCTCGTGTATTTAAGTTTGGGATCAATATATTTTATGTGTATTTTCATAAGTTTTATTATTTTCGAAATAAATTGAAATGAGCTTAATAACTTTATGAAAATGTCATTAACAATTTCCAGGTATATTTTTCGTTTTAGTTCAACCCTTCAACCCTTTTCAATTAAAAGGAAAAATCGATTGAAAACTGTTAAGAGATATACAGTTGGAAATACCACTTCAAAGGAAGTTGTTCGGAAAAGATTTGCTAAACTGTTTTATCAAGTTGATCGTTCGCTTCTTTTTAGAGGTATTTATCAAATTTATTTTTAGTTTGGTACATTTTTTATTTAAAACACGTGTTATTTTTTGGTAAATGAAATGCCAATATAGATTTTATATATAATGAAATTGAATTATATTCTGTATTTTTGAAGTTTGATTGTAAGGAATTTAGTCAACAATTGTTTGTTTGTATATAGAGTAGGCATTATCAGCCTCCTTGAAGAAGCAAGAGAATACGAAAACTAGAGTTTTCTTCAAATATTTATTTGATTTGTAGTTTGGAAGGCCTTTATCTTGCCCCTTTTATGCAAACGTTTTTGAAAGAGTAAAGGTACTTATACACGCACCGATGATGGGCTTCTATCGAGATCTACTTCAGATAATCTTATCCAATTAGGGGATGCAATTCAATCTCGGCCAAGATTCCGTCAAGTGTAGACATGACGCACTCTGGTAAAGAGATAGCCGTATAGGTTTAGGGAGTCGCAGTGACAGCCTATCTCGTGGAAACAGTTATCAAAACAAAGAAAATGAGGTGAAGAGGGACTTGCTGAAGGAAATGAGTTAGATCCTGTAGATTGGTTTAATTGCATCACACATGGATGCAGAAACCTAATTTCAACTGCTATACTTGGGGATATTTTAGATAATGAGGAAATCAATTACACGCAGGATAGGCTGCTACTTACACTCAGACTTCTCCCAACTGCGTGATGTCGCAATAAAGTATATTACAAGTACGCTAGGTTTCCTTCAAAATCGTTGACGATTCAAATGATTTAGGCCAGTAATCGTGGTGTGAAAGTAGAGGCCTTAACATTAAATAAACTTCACACTCAAAGGTTTCCTCAATACACTCACATTATATATATATATATATATATATATATATATATATATATATATATATATATATATATATATTTATATATAAGGATCGATGGAAGGAGACCTTCTGTAATGCATTTTATTAAAAGTGATAGCTACCTCAGAACTGCATTCTGCCAGTAACTGGGTAATTAGTACATTCAGTAATGTAACGGTTTTGGTTTTTGGAAAATTTCATGTAGATTCTTGCCAACATGATTTATATATATATATATATATATATATATATATATATATATATATATATATATATATATATATATATAAATGTGGGATATATTTTTTCTGAAGTCATCTTCATAACATACTAATGTAAATCAAAGATGGCTGTCATTATTGTGTCTGAAATTTCAAAGTGGCCTGGCTCGGCCAATATATAAAGTAGCTATTCATATGTTATCAAACTCATAAAATTATTGTATGCTCAGAATTAACGTTTCATACTCTTATTATTATAGCCTCTGCACCATGGTCTTCCGCAGTCTTGGGTTAGAGTTCTCTTGCTTGAGGGTACACTTGGGCACACTATTTTATCTTATTCATCATCCTCTTATTTCGTTGAAGTGTTTAAAGTTTATATATGAAATATTTATTTTAATTGTTGTTACTCTTCTTGAATATTTTATTTTAATTGTCAATCAATTCTCTTATTTCCTTGTTTCCTTTCCTCTCTGGGCTATTTTCCCTGTTTTGAGCCCCTAAGCTTATAGCATCCCGCTTTTCCAACTAGGGTTGTAGCTTAGCAAGTAATAATAATAAAAATGATAAAAATAATCAGTTCATTGTCTGTCTTTTCTCCTATGCTAAAAGCTTATTGAATTCCCTGTCTATTCCTTTCTCATCTCTTAATTTCCTGTTCCTCCGTAGCCTTGAGTATTGTTTCTTTTCGATTGCGCCTAAGATACCCAAGAGATAAAGGATATTGATTTTGTTCAATGCGTTTACATTGAAAAATGGGTTTTCCTTTTTATAACTCTTGGTGTGTTTTTAGCTTCTTCTTTCAATAATATTTTATTATTTTAGTAGATTATTATTGTGCTAAATTTAGTCACCTGAAGGAGTGAAAGAGAGATCTTTATCGTACATTGCATGACAAAACTTAACTAAAATTAAAGTAATTTCTGCCTTTAAGCCTGGAGGGGAATGATTCCTTTGATTTGGAAGTTATTGTCCAAGTGCTCTTATTCCATTAAGAATTATTTTAGCTCATTTGATATCATTCACAACTGTGTATCAATTGATGATGCAATAAGTTTTGTCATAGGAAATAATATTTAAGAGCTCTTTTACTACATCGGAAGTTGTTTTGTTCCAGATGTAAATTTGTAAAAATACGTCCAATATATTGCTAATTCGTGTAAGTCATAAATTTTTGTAATATACTCTATTTAGAGGTTATGTAGAAAATGATAACTTAAGAATTTTTAGCTGTACGTTTATCCTTGGTTTTAAATTAATGTCACCTGAACTGGGAATAGATGACTTTTCAGAGGTTTGTCACTCCTAATCTAATATCCATTATGATTACTGCAAAGGATAAAACAGGAATGAGCTTCCGGCTATCCTTTAACGTCTTCGTAACTTTCATTCATTAATTCTCCTGAAGTTTTGAGTTTCAATAGGTATCAGATATGTCTCTCAAAAGCAAATGGTTAATGAGAAAAGGGTAATAGTTGATGAGTTTGCCAAACTCCTAGTTTTATCTGTCAAGTGCTTAATTAGGTTACTGGTATCTTTTACTTCCTGCCAATGGTGCTCTATTGTTCTCTTTTCACCGTTTTTACATAAACTATTAAATGTTTTCGAAAATGAATTAATATACTGTACTGTTTTGCTTCTATAATTAATTTCATTAAAATAAGCTGATATGCAGTTATTTAATTATTTTTATTATACATCTTGCCATATAAACAAGGAAAGAAACTGTTCGATTACACTGAATGGTTTTTTTTTTACTAAGCTCTAAATGACCTCATTGGTTCCAGTGCCTAAAGCCCTGTCCACACGATCAAACAAGCCCGACGGGCAAACAGTGATACCAGACCACAATAGTTAGTAAGAATGAGGGTTAATGGCGTCAGAAGCGGGAAAACCACAGACAGGGATCTGGCATCATCAGTGTTGCCAGATCCCTGCCTTTAGTTTTTCCGCTTCTGTCGTCATCCACTCTCATTTTCACTAACTATTGTGGCCTGGTATCACTGTTTGGATGTCGGGCATACTCGATCGTGTGGACAGGACTTAATATTCATAAACAAATCCAGTCTTAACGAACTGAATGATCCCATTGTATGGATAGTGTCAGTAGCTCCCCGTACATGATACCCTGTAGGTATTACTTAGATGTCTTTGCATGGTTTCTTAGGAACTGTTTTATATCCTTCCCATTTATATACATTCCCATTTCGTTTCTTCCATCTTGCTGTCCAACCTTTTTAACTTTTAATTACCCGAGTTTCACTTGGGTTCTCAATGACCTCACAGGCCACAGAGCCGGGATATCTAGACAAGTTTCTTAAATCCAATTCTGACTAAACGATTAATAGATTTATGATAACATATCAGACTTGGCGACGTTTGCTTTATGATGGTTCAGTTTGACCTTAGGTTTATTCTAAATGGTTTTTCAATTATGTTTTTACAAACACGTAATTTTGAAACGTATTTTCCTCAATTGCTGTTTTTTTCTGAAATACGCATATCTTATTTGGAAAACAAATTTACTTAATAAGTACATTTATCTTGCAAGTACATATACATCAGGTCACCATCATTTATCCAGGAATTTCTTCCCTCGCATTATTTTATATTCTTAATGTAAGTTCTTTAATGCATTAACTTGAAAGAATCTTTGAGAATTTCCATGTGATGGGGTTTCAGCAAAGAAGTGTAATATAGTCTACATAACCAATAATTACCTTTTGAAGATCAGCAAACCGACAGAAGTGTAAAATATAATTAAGTTTTTGTAAATAGGATGCACATATATGGATTAAAATCTTTCAAATATAGAAATCTTATAGAGGACCAGAGGTTAGAAAAGATTAGTGTTGCATAAAACTTTAGAAAAACAAAAGACTAGAATATACTCCAAATGAACTATATATATATATATATATATATATATATATATATATATATATGTATATATATATATATATATATATATATATATATATATATATATATATATATATATATGAATTTTAAGCTGGATTTTTTTCTTATGTAATTTCTAAATGATTGTTGCATTAAAGGTGTATCCTTCCCCCCTTTTTTGCTCAAAGTAGGTTATACTGTACATTTGATTGTTAGTAGCTTAGTATGTTACCATTGTCATATTAATGTTTTTTTTTTTCTTTTTTTTTTTTTTAAAGCTTTTCAAGAAAGCATCTCGTGTTGTTATAAAATGGAAAAATCGATTAATTGATCAATCCTCACTCGTGATAAACATGATATGAAATATCTTTTTTTTTATAGAAATGCGTATGTTGCCGTCCAAAGTTGGACTAATTGGAATATGTTTCGTATCTCTCCCATTGAGAGAAAATTTATCTAAAATACAAATTAATGAAGCATGTTCGTTTTAATTGCTATCCAAGCCTATGCTATTGTAGTGATCAAAATGGAGCGTCATCGGGCATTGTAATATGTTCTGATTATTGGTGTGATTTTTAAACTGACACTAAGCCATTGTAACTGTGATTTTAAGTTCGATCATCTGGTATAAAAGATCATAAAAAGGTAGTATATACTGTACTTGAGTGGTTGATATTATTCGCAATATTTATCTATCTCTTTCAAACACAAAAATACACAAGTAAATTCTTTTGTGTTTGGAGAATTGCAGTATATATCAATCTCTTTCAAACACAAACATACACAAGTAAATTCTTTTATGTTGGGAGAAATACTATGAAAAATAAAAAGTAAATTCCTTTATGTTTGGAGAAATGCAATATATATCTCTCTCTTCCTAACAGAAACATACGCAAGTAAATTCTTTTATGTTGGGAGAAATACTATGAAAAATACCTGAAAAGATGGGAGACATTTTATTTTCAACCATTTGTCAAAGCTAAAACATACCCTTGCCTCCCGACTCTGTAGTTGCCAAATTACCAATTAGGAGATTTTTCTTAGTTGCACCTGGGTTTTTAACACAGGGGGGATCTTTTCTTAAAAGAAACGAAGTAAAAAAAACTTCAAATTCCCTGTAGCTAGTGTTATTTTTGCGAAGCCTGGGTAGTGACTATAGTATTGAAGTTGTGTAATCCAGTTTACGAATACTTACGTGGCTGACGGTAAAATTAAATGGAGAGGCACAAAAGTTTTGTTCTTGTTGGTGAATATTCTAAAATATATTACATTTTTGGGAAAAATTTTGACATTTTTAAGGAGCATTGGTTGGATATGAAAAATTCCTTTACCCATATTAAGAGAAACGAGTTATTAAAGAGAGATATTTCTATTAAAATAGCTGTTGAATTTCATTCCCATATGAAAGGAGGTTGGGAAACTTAATCCTTTGTGAGTCATAATCGCTAGAACTTTTTTTCAAGTATATATCTACGAAGGAAAAAATGAATCTCCCAAATTTCATCTTTTTGCGTACATTTACGATTTCACTGCTCACTTCCTTTTATAAAGTCGATTTACATTTCGTTAATTTTATTAATTATAGGAAGAATGCAGTTTTTGGTAGATATTATTAAATGATAAAAAATACATCAATATTCTCATTCAATTGAAAAATATCTTATTAGATTTAGATCCATTCTTCAGTAATGATTAGGTTCTTATGTTGACTGGCCTATAAATAAAAAAACTTCTAAAGATGGAACTAAGAACATATATCATCATCATCATCTCCTCCTACACCTATTGACGTAAAGGACCTCAGTTAGATCTCGCCAGTCGTCTCTATCTTGAGCTTTTAAATCAATACTTCTGCATTCATCATCTCCTACTTCACGCTTCTCAGCCATGTAGGCCTGGATATTCCAACTCTTCTAGCGCCTTATGGAGCCTAGTTGAAAGTTTGTGACATAATACAGTATAATAAATATAATCCACTATAAAAAGATAAAAACCATTAACAATGCATTACAACTGCATCATTGTCGTAATTTCAAGGAGCTACTTAACCCAAATTCATCTGAAAGTCGATGTTTAATGGGTTTCATTCAATCTTTTCCTCCGCTTTTGTACTTTCTAGACTTCGTGCTTAACAACTCCTTTTCAAAAAACTATTCACCTCGTATCAATCCAATCCCGACCTGTAATTCAGACAAATAGATAAAGACATAGATGTTGATGAATGGAGAATTGATGGACCTCCTCAATGAGGTTTATTTATCTAGATAGTCCATTCATTTTAATGAAACGTCTAACGCTATAATTAGATTTTTTTCTTTTCATTTTAGCGTATCTGTCGTTTAAAAGCTTTTCAAAAATGAATGATTGATGCTATGTATGAAACGCCCCTGTACTTCGTGTCCTTCAGCGGGCAACATGGAACTTCTAGCTGATGCTGCTATCTGCTTCCAAATAGTGGGCACTTTATTATTGACAATGCAACCAAGTCTAGATACCACCAGTCTGTCCTTTCTTACACATCTCCATGCATTGATATAAGAGTGGCGACCATTCTCTACCAGCATTCGGTAAAGGTTCTGGTAGAAACAAGAGAATTACTACAGTTTCTAACTTGAAATAGTTCTCTAAATTGATTCATTTTATTAATGTATTGTAGTACATGTTTAAATTGTTTCCATGTACATTTACCAGCTAATTTTAAGAGATATATTTTTTAGATTGGTTTCTCATTACCTAAGGCCACTGGAGTACGAGAGCCAACAGGGAAAGGAAATCGTATGATTATACTTCATGCTGGTACAAAAAAAAGAAGAAAAGAAGACGTGGAAAAAGAAATTAACAACGAATAATAGATAAGTAATTCCACTGAGGAAAATGAGAAAACTGCATTTATGCTTCCCCATAGCTTATTTGGTGTCAACTTGTTTTGAATAACTTTTTACGTGGCTTCATCAGCAATAGACCGGTTGAGTGATCGAGTTACTTATTACTATAAAGGCCATAGCGGTAAATATTAAAGACAAATTAAAACTTTAAGACTGGAATAAACATATTCTGATTAATTTTGAAGTACATGAATGTTTTTAATAAGACTTCATAGAATTTTATGACCTCTCCATAACAATTTTTTTTTTTTTTCCTCTGAGGGATTGACGGCAGTTCTTCAGGAACTTCACATCTTGTTCAAAGCAGACTTAATTGAGAGGCGTACTCATCCCCTCAGAAATTTATATTTGTAATCTCGGATCAGATTCCATTTGGAGGAGCACCTTACGTTATGACAAGTGTGGTCTCAATGCTCCAGCATTTTCTCTGCAATGAAACAGTTTCTGCACTTCCATCCAGGACATCCATGCTATTTCTGTTCTTTCTGCAATATTGCAAAGCAGTTGATTTATAGTTCTGCTGTTACAAAGCAGTTAATGTAATTTTCAAAACTGGTCTTGCTTAGAATTTGAGGCTCACTCGCCCCAATAAAATTTCTAGATTTGAAGACCACTTTGGTCATTGATTCCAGTTCATATGGAACAAAATCATTCCCCTCAATAGCTTGAAGTCTCGTGGCTACAACATTCTTTCTCCTGTGGAGCATCGTCTGCTGTTCTATCCGGGTTATCCATACCTTGCCCATTCAAAATGCGACACTGATCATATTACTTAATTTTGATAAGGAATAGGCAATTCTTAGTGGTGTCCAGAAATATAGTATTTCTTTGGAAAAAAAAAAACTGAGCTCCAGTTAGTTTTCAGTATAACAGAAAAACTCTATTTTTACATTTCCCCATTTATTATTTAGCGTGAACGCTTGTTTTGAATGACTTATTACGTGACTTTTCGTCAGGACTAAAAGGACAAAATTGGTCTAGCTCTGATTGTATAAATATACATATATATATATATATATATATATATATATATATATATATATATATATTTAATCATGTATATATTAAATATATACTCTTGTATGTATATATATATATATATATATATATATATATATATATATATATATATATACAGTGCATTGCATACAGTAGCATAGCAAATAATCCATCAAAGTAACTAATAGTTAACCTTTGAGAAATTAGTAAGAGAGAGAGAGAGAGAGAGAGAGAGAGAGAGAGAGAGAGAGAGAGAGAGAGAGAGAGAGAGAGAGAGATGGCAAACCCACTTGGGAGTAAATATAAACTTAATGCAGATTGGGCCCATTAGATTAATAAAGGGAAGAGTCGCGTAATATGATCCGAGTACTCTTGCGGACATTAGAGCTTAGTATAAATAAAGAGATATTGCTTTTAGCCCTCTCTCTCTCTCTCTCTCTCTCTCTCTCTCTCTCTCTCTCTCTCTCTCTCTCTCTCTCTCTCTCTCTCTCTCTCTCTCTCTCTCTCTTTTTTTTTTTTTTTACTTTAAGAGCTCCTTATCTGGTCCCGTACAGCAGGGGAAGCCTACTCTCTACAGGACCTCCACGGTCACTTTATAATGTTCATTCGGGAGCATTTAACATTTCACAATGCGTATTGTTCGCTTACTGTATGATCATCACTTTCAAAACACTCCCAGAATAATAAAGTCTTCAGTTTTCTCTTGAAAGCCTTAATATCTTCACTTATCGGATATCTCGTTGTAGCCTATTGTATAATCTCTGGGCCGCATATTTAAAGGCTCTAGAGCCTACAGTAAACATGTATCTAGGTCCTAATAGTTTGAAACCACCTGTAACTATTCTCGTGTCAGGACGATTTGTTGGTTGCACAATATGTAGCAATTCTCTTATATATTTTGAATGGCTGGTTAACTTGGTGGGTTATTGTACATGTTTTAAATTCAATTCTCGCTTTAATCGGCAGCCAATGTAGGTCATTCAGTATAGGGGTGATCCTTTCTCTAGGTGGGACACCTTTTATCAGTCTTGCTCCTATGTTTGTTATGTTTTGTAATTTCATACGTGTACTTTTGGTAGATTGTAGTCGATGGAGTTACAGTAGTCAATTCTGGTAATTACACAGTTTATCACAAGTTTCTTTACTGAACATTCATCCAGGTACTTTTTTATAAAAGTAATATTTCTTAGATGATAACCAGCAGTCTTTACTACAATATTTATTTGGGCATTGAGAGACATGTTGCAGTCAAGAAATACGACTAGATCACGAACTTTACTAGATTTCGGCACTGATTCATTATTTGTTTATATGAATATCACCCAAACTGCTCACACTTTCTCTTCCCCACCACCATAAACTCAGTTTTGTTAACATTTAATTTTAGTTGTTTAATTGTCTAACACTATCAAATATTCGGTTTAGAGTTTCAGTAGTGTCGTCTGTATCATTTATGGAGAAGTAAAATTGTGTGTCATCAGCAAATAAAACCTACCTACCGTTGGCTCTTTGATAGTTGCTGTCCTTGGATCGTAAAAGGCAAAGGCGTCTCCATTTGATGGACAGCAAAGGAGCAACGAAACAATGAAGAGGATTTCTAAGTAAAGTGGTGTTTTTTTTTTTTTTTTTTTTTTTTTTTTTTTTTTTTTTTTTTTTTTTAGCATAGAGTTGACTCAAATTTTAAGATTCGCCCACTTCCAGTTTTGTTTATATTCCTCTTGTCTGTGGTAATCAGATACAGCATTATTTTAATAATCAAGGAAATATATTTTGTAACCTGTTATTTTAAAGTATGAGTTATTTGAATATCTGAATGGTTGTAATATGATTTTCCATTAATTAGGTTTCATTGTCATGAGCTTAATAAATACGTTCTTGGTTTACCACAATCTTTCAACTTGTTTAGTAAGAATAAGTTTAAAAATATCTTCAATGACAATTCTTCTATTCATAACAGCCTTGTCGTCCAGAAGTGGTTTAATAGGCATCCTGAAATTATTCGGATTGACTGGCTCGCCAATTCTATTGAGAATCTATGGGCCATTTTGACTAAAGAATGTGAAAGCACTGCCCTTAAATATATATATATATATATATATATATATATATATATATATATATATATATATATATATATATATATATAACGTGTGTGTGTATTTTGTATGTATGTATGTTCATAAACTTGCCATAAAATCATGATTGAATTTGTAAGTTGCATGAAACAGCAATTTACTTAGCAATCCTCTCTCATGGTAGACATTTAAGATACTGCCAACGTATGTTAACATATCTTTAGTACTTCCAACAGAATCTAATTACTCGTATAATATACTGATAAGCCAGAGTAAGATTCAACGAAGGTAGTTTTTAACGTATTCCTACTAGTCAAGTTGAAAGATAGTGGTAAACCAAGCACGTATTTACAAGGCTCACGATAAGGAAAACCTAATTAATGGAAAATCATGTTTACAACCATTCAGATATTCAAACAACTCATATTTTTAATTGATAAGGTTGAAAACTCGTTAATACAAGTAAAGTTGCAAATGTTTCTACAAGGATTTTATTTTCTTTCGCTGGGGGAAATACATTCTGTGATTCTACAGTTAATCACTGATACCTATCAGATAAAGAGGATGACAATAATTAGAATGAAATATACTAACTAGCAACCCCACGAGCTTCTAAAGAAGTACGTACGATGAATTTTGCAATTTGTGGCATCAGTTTTGGCGCCTTCTGTACAGCAATCCTAAAACTACATAAAGAGAGTTAGAAAATTCCGACTGGGAAATGAGTTAGGCAGGAAGACCCTATATCTAAATTATTGAGAGCGTGCCGTGAAGTAGTTTTTAAGAACTTAGATTGGGAAAATATAGGAATTAACCTTAATTGGGAATACCTTAACAACTTAACATTTGCAGATGGCATAATTCTATTTAGTTAATCTTGGGAGGAATAGCAAAATATAATAGAAGATTTGAATAGAGAAAGCAGAAATTTAAGAATGCTAGAAAGCAAATTAGATAACAAAATACTATAGAAATACAATGTATCATTAAGAATCTTGATGTATCTGTCGATATTTGTTTCATTTTTAAGGAGCTAATAATTAGAAGTTATTGGAATTCTTGGTATTCATACATGCATATTACAAAAACTCTGAGATGGTCAGTTGATTATTGTATTGTGAGTTTTTACTTCTAAACATTCTTTTGGAAGATGTAGTTATGAGGGTGAATATTAGGAAGGCTGAGAGGGGGGGGGGGGTGTATAATTCAGGAATCAGATAGTAAAGAATATTTAATTTGAATAAAATTCCTTACTGCTGATGTATGAGTCTTAAATCTAAAGCGAAGAAGTGCAAGGAAATAAGCGCAGAGAGTATCAATGATTACTAATAATTGAACACAATAGTATAATTAAATCGTTACGGAAAATTTTTCTTATGGTGATTAAAATGAAATAAAATATGACTTAAAATACAGAAAATTAGCAAATCAAGTAAGTAGAAAGATGTACACTACAAGGTTTTTCATAATTCTGACCATTCTATGCATTCAGATGTTCATAGACTACCATCCACAGCGAAGTACTAAGTATGCAGTTGATTCTAAGTCTTGACTTTTTTTTTCTTCTCCGTGAGACAGCTTTTCTGCTGTTTTTATAAGCTTGTAGTCCCGTGTTAGCATGTTTTCGGGATTGTTTTTTATAAAAAAAAAAAATATATATTACGATAAATTACTTTTTCTGGCTATGATATGTAGAATTAGTTTCCTATCGTAGGTCTTTAAGTGATAAGCATTCCAGTCGAGTGATGAACTTTAGAATTAACCAAAAAAAAAAAAAAAAAAAAATTTATGAAGATTCGAGGAACTCATCCAATTTTACTTTGCGAAGCGTATGTTGAAATGATGTCGGTTAATCTCTACTCTTAAAAAAAAAAAAAAAAAAATAAATAAATAAAATAAAGCCCCTAAATTTTTTTTCCAAGTGTTTATAACTTTTTCTTTACCCAACTCGCTTTTAAAGCAGAAGGGCGTTTTATCTGCAGCGCTGGTGCATTTTTTTCTAGGAAACATGCTGACTATTTGAATATTTTTTTTTCCTCGCAGTGTATCGCAGAAGATGCTTTTGTTATAACATTGCTACGCACTTTCTTTCGTTTAATGATTTGGTTTGGAGTTCTCTGAAGGGGAAAATGCTTACCTTTCCGGTCTCTCTTGAACATTCGCTTGTTAAATGTTTTCGTTTAGTCGGTTAGCAAAAACGATTTTTTTTCCACGGGCTACGCTGTTAGATCCAGGCAAGAAAAGAGAAAGAGGTTATAGTTCTCTTCAACCAGTCAGTTTACCTTGAAAAATTTCTATTTTTATTTTTTTAAGGTTATGGTACACGTACACACACACACACACACACACACACATACACATACACATACTCGTTTGTGTGCATGTTAAGACTTCCTTTGCCATAAGACACTAACTTTCTAAATTGAAATCCTCTCCTCTCATTCCCCATGTCAGCTTTCTTCAGGTCTTACGTACAGTAAGAATGAAAAAATGGCATAAAAAATGGCAAAACTTCTTATAGAATAAGAAATTGCATTCATTTTATAAGAAAATGTATTGGTACCACAGAGAATGGTGAAAAGGTAAAGAAAAAGACCCTCGTCTGTTTTTGGTTACTATAAGTTGAACAATTGCTTCATGATTGGTTTTTAACTATATGATTTGTTTGATACTTAGTATGTGTCTGTTATGATGAAATTAAAATAAGTTAAAATATTCCAGTAAGAACTCAAAGCAAGGAATAAAACTATAAAAAGATAACCAAAATGCATCTTTAACAGCCTTCCGCATATTTTGGCTAGACGGTTTACAGCCTACCTGTGTAGCTATTTGTTCATAAATGTTATGGTGTGTAATGCGCGATTAATCATACTAAAGTATGCTTTTTCACCATGTTGGCTCTTTGGGTGGACTGGTAACATAATTTATCAGAAATAAAGCTGTTGCTTGGAGTCGATTTAAGAGAATCTGCATTTCCATTTACTTGGTAGGGGTTCGCAAATAAGTGTCATCCTTAAATCAAACCATAATTTACAACATACTGTGAAATTTACATTTTCAAGTGTAGGGAGTGTAAAATTATTTATGGCATATCCATGTGAACAAATCTACCAGTTGTGTCATGAGCAGCCATTGCCTGACCCTCCTTGGTCCCAGCTACATGCAGCAGGTCTTGGTCGCTGATCATATGTACTGTATATATGGTCAGTCTCTAGGGCATCGTCCTGTCATGGCATTGTCACTGCCCCCTGTCTCTGCCATTCATAAATGACCTTTAAAGGGCCGAGTTTGTAATTGCAAATACTGTTAATTTGTCAGTTTTCTCTCGTCAATTGTTCACTTTCTTCATCCCCATACCTCCATCACTCCAAGAGCGGGAGTAAGCTCCACGCCAGACCAGAAATCTCTATCCTCCTTCAGAAGTTTCGTGAAGAATTCATGGATGACCTCCAATATGAATTCACACGCCTTACACAACACATCAAATTACGATTGATTTAAAATTTTATATTGAGGCTACCTATAGAAAAGAAATAAAAATAAATTATTTTTCAATCTTGGGTTAGTAGATGAAGCAACAATAAAATCCATTTTGTGAAGATTTACAGTACATACTCAGTGGTATATAAGCCACGGCTTACTATTGACAAGATTATTAACTTCTTCGCTTTGTCATTACTGTTCATCCCACAGTTAGTGTATATAATCATTTGTGAACAAATACAGTACATGCTTTTAAATAAGAATGAAAACTGCTTCATTATAATACAACTAACAATTTAAAAGCATTAGATAAGTTTTACACAAACTATTTCACGACTCTATAAATAATTTTTTGCTATTATATCAATATCAGCTGACAACCCATTTACCATTATAATTAATTCTACCACTAAAAATGAGAAAAGTTTTAGAGGAATGTTAAAAATATAAAACTTTGATGGCAACAGAGATTCGACGGTCACAAATCCTCAAAATATTCGGTGAAAACTAATCAAAATATAATTATCTAAAGGAGGCAACACGTTCAGTGTGTACACTTGTCTCCAATCAAATATATTTGTATGCTCTCGAGAGCTTTTCACGGTCGTGGTCAAAACCTTATGAGATACAGTACTAAGGCAATATTACCACGGGGTTCTGAATTTGTTTTAGTTTATTATGAACGTCCGTATATAAATGTTGAATATGCCACATTTTAACCATTAGGCCCATTGAAATCGGATACAAGGAGAAAAGAGGGTTTGTTAAACTACGTGTAATCAAATGTTAAAAATGTTTGAATTTCATCTTTTTTGGTCACCAATGAGATATGATGAAAAAAAACAAACGCAAAATTGCCACCGGACAGCAATCTTTTATCATATGAGGAATGAGTTTTATTTGCGCTTCTTATCCTCAACATGTAACAGCTACCTCCACTCAACAAAAACTACTATGTACAAAAAGATATCATAAATGCTATATTGTAAAGCAAGATATTGTAGGTTTTATCTCAGAAAATAATAATCGGTGAGGATATTTAATTCTTCGTAACAATGACAATTATTATTCAATCTGCGACTAAAAGATATTCTGCTTAATATTTTTCACTACGGTCATACACTCGTTTACTATCTTCACCAATTTAAGCATAGCACTTTGCAAATTATCAGCTTTCCAGTAACTTGAAATCTTTAATAAAGTCCTTCTGTCAGAATTTAAAAATGCAAAAAGTCGTAAGACTAATTTTATATCATCAAGCAATACTGCTACGAATTATTCAGTTGTTCTATGATACATTATGGTTATCAATTTGTTTGCTAAATAATAGACCTTAATTCATCTGTAAGTCTGCTTTAGTTATCAAGGGCTGGTTTTGTATGGATGTTTCTTTACTTTATTAATGATGATGATGATATTAATAATAATAATAATAATAATAGTAATGATAATAGGCAAGGTTCACACCAGCTAAATCAATTCATTTATCATTTATGCTCATATTAATTTTCTTGAGTTTCTATTTTCTCCTTATCCGTTTTAATTCGCTGCCTCATTACTTGCGGCTTGACTTCTGATTAAAGATAGGATAAACCCTCAGCTTTTAATATTCATTTCTGTAAAATAACAGAGATGAAAACACTTGGAAGTTTTTTAGCGCAACAATAAAAGAGCTGGCATCGTACCCAAATGAAACATACGATATGAAAAACTTAACAAAATGTTCATATTAAGATAATCTTTAAAATGAGTTTGGAATTGAACGCCTAAGCTTGATTGAATACATTGCCAAGATATATCTTTCCTTTCACCACTTTAACATTTATCATTATCGTCATCTCTTGATCAATCATGACTGTTAGTTGACTAGCAATTCCCTTTAATATTTTCCGTTGTTAATTAGTTACACGATTTCTACCTACCATAGTATTAAATAGAAATTAGTTTTCTTTCAAGTAGGGCGCATTTTGTTTGCATACAGTAGCTAAATTGTCTATTAATGCTAGATTTACAAAAACCTAGCTTTTATGTTTCTGTATGAATTTGGTCTACTGATTTGTTCTTGCTATGTTCCCTATTGGAGCCCTTGGGGTTATTGTGTAGCATCCTGCTTTTTCAACTAGGATTGTAGCTTAGCAAATAATAATAATAATAATAATAATAATAATAATATTAATAATAATAATAATAATAACCACACCCCTAATGACGCCATAACGTTGTCTCCCACTTTAGCAACGATAAAATGCATCGCCTTATAAATTTCAAACTATACTAACTTATAGTCACTTTAATTAAGTGTTGTGACCGCTGCAGACAACATGATTGGCTATGACGTCATCAGGGGTGGGGATTGTTTCGCCCGGAATCTCTGCGGTGACTATAGATGTATGAAAGACTAAAATCCACAATAATTTCCGTAGGGAAACTTAAAACCGTTCAAGGTGTTAATTACTTCAAAGCGTAATAGAATAGATCTCGAAAAAAGGAAAAGTTAAAACTGTAACAGTAACAGGCTTATGTTTAACAATGATAAAAATCATAATCCAAAACGTCCTGCCGATTCATTTATAGCCGATTCAATAAAATATCTGACATCGCCCTGCATACTGCGATTAGAGGTTTAGATTAAATCTTATTTTCCATAATCCAAAGATATATTACTTGATATATGAAATACAAGTATATTTAGTTGTAGATATATAAAATATTAG
Source organism: Palaemon carinicauda (assembly GCF_036898095.1). Taxonomy (NCBI): domain Eukaryota; kingdom Metazoa; phylum Arthropoda; class Malacostraca; order Decapoda; family Palaemonidae; genus Palaemon; species Palaemon carinicauda. The sequence goes on along the minus strand of NC_090725.1, from coordinate 293,867,730 downwards.
ACCACCAACAATTAGATTGAAACTTACCCAAACTTTCTTAAATCTCATGACTTTTTTACGCTTTTTAATAGAAAAAAAAATGTAAAACGATAAATAGTGTAATCTTAATAGCAAGTAAATTAAATGTAAATGAGTTTAATCAATTACACACATATACATGAATGTTTCACCTGAAAACCTTGTCCCTTCGAGGGTTGGCTTCGGAAAGTGTGTGCCGTGAAATTTCTCAATTTGGGGATGAGGTTGCCAAGCATCACTTCTGGCAATTCCTTAGGCGGCAATCATATTTAAGATTTGATTCCTGACACATGGATTAACCTCTCCCCCATCAGATCATGATCGATAAGTAAGAGGGACCATGACCGACACGAAAATATAGTTGACTCGAGAAATGTCATTTGTAGGGGATTCTCGACAGTAAATTTACTATTGATAAACACATTAGGTCTGTGTCTTATTAAATTGCACAAAAAATTGGCGTGTTGGGAAAGTCTTATAAGTTTTTTGGTGATCAATCTATATCTGTTTTGATATTGTTGCTGTTTTTAAAACATTTCATTCTAATCGTTCATATTTCTCATATTGTTTATTTATTTCCTTATTTTCTTTCTTCACTGGGCTATTTTTCCCAGTTGGAGCCCTTGGACTTATAGCATCTTGCTTTCCCAACTAGGGTTGTAGCTTAGCGAGTAATAATAATAATAATAATAATAATAATAATAATAATAATAATAATAATATTAATGAAAAATAAATAGGAGAAAAAAAAATTAAAATATATATTAGTTAAGTTTTGAGAAATCAGGTTACGTGGGAGGCAGAGGAAATTCGTTTAGTTTGGATAGTTAGGTATCCGAAAAACCAAACAAAAAATATACAAAGAAAAGACGATATTTAGAGGAAAATAATCTACGGGCAATTCCACTCACATTTCAGTTACTCGCCGAATCTTAATTCACAGGAAGGTTAGATAATTCGTCAATAAAAGAAAACAACATTTGAAAAACGAAAGAAAAGAAGATAAGGGGGCTTTTGAAAATAAGGTATCTATTGCTTAAAGACTCTGATTCTGATATACAAGAGAATTTCAAGGCCATGGGTAAGGATGGCTTATATATTTTTCATTTTAGGGTCATGTAATTTGCTTGCTATTACAAAATTCTGAAGCCTGTAAAGTAATTGAAGGAAATGCCCTGATTAGCATGTATATAGTTGGATGGGTATATTGTGCACCGCTCAGTTATATGGTTTCTGCTGACGTGCATGGACAGGAAGGACACGAGGGAAGGGTCGTAGGTTGCGGAATCGGTAAGGGAAACTGCAGGATGTGTTAAAATCTGTTTGGCAGATTTTTGTGGAAGCGGGCTGTGATTATGTCGGTACCACTTTCCTGATCCAACCCTCTAAAGGACAAGGTTTTCAGGTGAAACATTTATGCATATGTGTGTGATTGATTCAATTCATTTGCATTTAATTTACTCTTTATTAACATTTTACTGTGTCATTATTCATACTTTTTCTATTAAAAAGGGTAAAAAAGTCATGAGATTTAAGAAAGTTTGGGCAAGCTTAAATCTAATTGTTGGTGGTCTCATATTTTATATATATCTACTACTAAATATACTTGTATTTCATATATCAGGTAATATATCTTTGGATTATAGAAAATAAGATTTAATCTAAACCTCTAATCGTAGTATGCTTGGTGATGTCAGATATTTTATTGAAGCCGTTATAAATGAATCGGCAACAAGTTTTGGATTATCATTTTTATTATTGTTAAATAATACTCTTATAGTTCGAACTTTAACTTTTTCCGATATTTATTCTATTAGGCTTTGAAGTAATTTGTTACAATCCATACCTGGACTCTCAACACCTGGAACGGTTTTAAGTTTCCCTACGGAAATTATTGTGGATTTTAGTCTTTCATATATCTATAGTCGCCGCAGAGATTCCGGGCGAAATAACCCCCACCTCTTGATGACGTCATAGCCAATTATGTTGTCTGGAGTGGTCACAACACTTAATTAAAGTGATTATAAGTTAGTATAATTTGAAATTTATAAGGTGATGCATTGTAATTGTAACGGCTGCTAAAGTGGGAGACAACGTTATGACGTCATTGTGGGTTTGGATGTTATTATTATTATTATTATTATTATTATTATTATTATTATTATTATTATTATTATTATTATTACATGCTAAGCTACAGCCCCAGTTGAAAATGCAGGACGCTTTAAGCCCTAGGGCTCCAATAAGGAAAATAGCTAGGACTAATCAGTAGATCAAATTCATACATATACATAGAAGCTATGTTTTTGTAAATCTAGCATTGATAGACATTCAAAATGCGCCCTACATGAAGGAACCCCCATTTATATGTAATCTTTAGTAAGTAGAAATGGTGTAACTAATTAACAATGCAAAATATTAAAGGGAATTGCTAGCCAACTAACATTCATGAATGATCAAGAGATGATGAACATGATAAATGTTAAAATGGTGAAAAGAAAGATGTATTCAATCAAGGCTAGGCATTCAAATCCAAACTCTCTTTAAAGATTATTTTAATATTAGGATTTTCTTAAATTATTTTTCATATCGTATGTTTCATTGGGTACGATTCCAACTCTTTTATGGTTCAGCTAAAAGACTTCCAAGTGTTTTCCTCTCTGTTATTTTACATAAATGAATATTAGAAGTAGAGGGTTTATCCTATCTTTAATCAGAAGTTAAGTCGCAAGTAATGAGGAAGCGAATTAAAACGGATAAGGAGAAAATAGAAACTCCAGAAAATTAATATGAGCAAGTATGATAAATGAACTGAATTAGCTAGCCTATTATTATTATTATTATTATTATTATTATTATTATTATTATTATTATTATTATTATTATTATTAATCAAGAAAAGAAACATCCATATAAAACAAGCCCGTGATAACTAAAGCAGACATACAGATGAATTAAGGTCCATGATTTAACAAACAAATTAATATGCAGAATATATCATAGAATAACCGAGTAATTTGTAGCAGTCTTGCTTGATGATGTAAAATTAGTCTTACGACATATTTCCTTTTTAAATGCTGCCAGAAAGACTTCATTGAAGCTAATAATTTGCAAAGTAACTTCCATGCTGAAATTGGTGCAGATAGTAAACGAATGCATGAAGGTTGTGAAAAATATTAAACAGAATATCTTTCAGTTGCTCATTCAATAATAATTGCCATTATTATTATTATTATTATTATTATTATTATTATTATTATTATTATTATTATTATTAAATGCTAAGCTACAACCCTAGTTGGAAAAGCAGGATGCTACAAGTCCAGGGGCCTAACGGGGAAAATAGCTCAGTGAGGAAAGGAAATAAAGAAAAAGAAAATATTTTAAGTATAGTAACAACATTGAAATAAATATTTCCTATAAAAACTTCAACTAAACAAGAGGAAGAGAAACTAGATAGAAGTGTGCCCGAGTATACCCTCAAGCAAGAGAACTCTAACCCATGACAGCGGAAGACCAAGGTACAGAGGCAATGGCACTACCCAAGACTAGAGAACAATGGTTTGATTTTGGAGTGTCCTTCTCCTAGAAGAGCTGCTTACCATAGCTGAAGAGTCTCTTCTACCCTTGCCAAGAGGAAAGTAGCCACTGAACAATTACAGTACAGTAGTTAACCCCTTGGGTGAAGAAGAATTGTTTGGCAATCTCATTATTGTCAGGTGTATGAGGACAGAGGAGAATCTGTAAATAATAGGCCAGACTATTCGTTGTCTGTGTAGGCAAAGGGAAAAAACTGTAACCAGAGAGAAGGGTCCTATGTAGTACTGTCTGGCCAGTCAAAGGACCCCATAACTCTCTAGCGGTAGTATTTCAACGGGTGGTTGGTGCCCAGGCCAACCTATTACCTACCATTGTTAAGAAAGAGTAACACTTCCTCATCGATTAGTATTTTCTGTGAGATAAAACCTCCAATATCTTGCTTTACAATTTAGCATTTATAATTTCTTTTTGTACATATTAGTAGTTTCATCTGAGTGGAGGTAGCTGTTTCATGTTGAGGATAAGAAGCCCACATAGAACTCGTGAGTGTTTCTGACTCATTCCTCACAGGTTAAAAGATTGCTGCCTGGTGACAATTTTGCGTTTGTGTGTTTTATCATATTGGTTACCAAAAAAGATCAAATTTAACAATTTTTAACATTTACTTACTCGTAGTTTTAACAAACCCCATTTTTTTCCTTGTATCCGATTTTAATGGGCCTAATGGTTGAAATGTGGCATATTTGATATTCACACACGGACGTTCATAATGAATTAAAACCAATTCAGAACCCCGTCTCTCATAAGCTTTTGACCACGGGCGTGAAAAGTTCTCGAGAGCTTACAAATATATTTGATTTGAGACAAGTGTACACATTGGCTGTGTTACCCCCATTAGATAATTATATTTTGATGTGGGTTGTCAGCAGCTATTGATAGACTTCCAAAAAGTTATAGAGTCCAGAAATAGTTTGTGTAAAACTTATCCATTGCTTTTAAAGGGTTAGGTGTATTATAATGAGGCAATTTGTAGTTTTACTTAAAAGCATGTAATGTATTTGTTCTCAAATGATTATACACACTAACTGTAGAGGATGAACAGAAATGACAAAGAGAAGTTAATAATCTTGATTGGCAATACTAAGCAGTGGCTTATATACCACTTTGTATGGACGGTTAATCTTTACAAAATGGATTTATGGTTTCTTCGTCTACTAACCCAAGATTGAAATTAATATAATTTGATTTTGTTTTCTATAGGTAGCCTCAATCATCAAAATTTCAAATCGATCGTAATTTTGTGTCCTCTAAAGCGTGTGAGTTCATGTTGGAGGTCATCCATGAATTTGTGAAAATCCTGAAGCAGGATAAAGATTTCCGGTCTGGCGTGGAGCTTACTGCAGCTCTTGGAGTGATGGAGTTACAGGGATGTCTCTGAATAATATTCTGTCTGGATATGTCTACTAGCATGTCTTGTGCCTTCAGGAAATCTGTTCCAAGCAGTTAAAAGGTGACGTTTGCTGTGATGCATGTCCAACTCTATGGTTTGCAGGTGAATGCTATCAACATGATTAGGTCCCATACAAATTTAGTAAGGCGCCATTTGCAAACGACATGTGATGGGTGCTGGTGGCTGGACTTAATTTTTCGTTGGAGGGCTGGGACGAACGATTTGCGTGTGCCCATATTGACAAGAAATTTCATGTCAGACATCTCATCGGTAATGTAGAAACAAGTACAGGTCTTTTTCTGTTTCCGGAAAAAAAGACTCACTTTTATGTATGAGGCAACCAGTCTGGCCGTCTATGATGGATAGATGATTTGGCTGCTGCCTGTACCTACTGTATATTTTTTGACAATGTGCACTCTTTCTTGCACTTTCATACCTTTCTCCCTGATTGGCCCTTTGGTTTGTAAGCCTTTATTCTCTGGCATGTCATCTGCTTGACTGGTGAACGGGAGTGGCAGGAGAATTTGGATCGCCGTCTGCCTTATCATTAGTTAGAGGTTGTGGGTATGTGGTGGTCACTGCTATGGGTGAGTTAGTGGGCTTTGCCGATGTCAGCGATAGGTAAACTTCATTGATCTCCTATTGCCGTTCCTACGTTGTTGAGTAACTTTTATGGATCTGAAAGCTGGTAGCTATTCTGAAGGGTGACCTTAATTAGGCCTTAAAATTTCGTATGTGAGGGTTTTGTCTGGCTTAGCTAACCACTCTACTCTTAGTTCGAAGACACTTTCGGGTAGGAATTCAAGTACGGTGTCAGGTTTTCCTGACAATGGTATGATCATCTTTTACCTGAAGATAGTTTCCGTCTTAAAGAACCAGGGTTATGGGTTATAAAAAGAGACAGGCGGACGGTGATTTTATCAGGAGAGTTGGCGACGTTGGTTATCTTCAGTCACTCCAGGGTCACCAATTTTCTGGTCAGGGCTTGGACGGAAACTCTGGCTGGTTTCAACTAGTTTATTTACACACAACTGTGACATCAAGTCACTCCTTGCAAGCAAAAAGGCAACAGGAAATATTTACATCTAAAGAGGTACAAAAACCATTTGAAACAATTAAATTGAAATCTTACAATATTGATTTTTAAGTGTTAGGCGCCCATATTCCTGGAATAAAAAAAAAATCTTCGACGTAGTATTGTGTTTATATTAAGCCTGTTGTCATGCCATCCATGGAAGGTCGTGCTTTGGTAACCAGGATATTGCTGTGAGATGCTGGGTAACGGTTACTGCAGTAATCGCAGACACGATGTCGTGTGACACCTTAGCAATCTCCATTCAAGAATGATTATTCTTGCTACTGCTACAACAGCCCGTCTTTTCATTGCTACACTCTAAGTCATATCCAGCTGTATGATCGTGCTTGTAATGCTTATTCTCTTCAATGATCACACCTACTACTGTATTCTCCATAAATGCATAGAGAATTCTATTTTCATTAGCATTAGGAGGCAGAACAGAATTACCAGTAACTCCTGCATCCCCCACAAAATCGTATTTAGTCTTCACTTTTCTTCCAGTCATTATCTATAATTGAAAACCTCTGCCCATTGTCTCCATAATAAGCCTTTCAAATCATGTGATCAACTCTCTTCTCCATTACCTGAATTTAACTCTGCTATGTTCAATCTCTCATAAATCCCTATATCGTCTTTTGTTACTTTCATCTCTTCATGATCACTCTCAGCTCTTAAAGCTGGTGCATCTTGATTGCCGGCCAATTCTCGTTAATCATCTCTAAAAACCATCGCAATCAGTATTATTAATTTCTTCATCTTTATGGCCAATAAGTTCATGCAAAATATCATGAATTTTTGCTCCACTTAGCACTCATTCAAATGACATCGTATTATAGTTTTTATCTTCCTCCAATTAATGGGCCCTTAGCTGGCAAAGTCACGTAACTGACAAACTTGAAATAAATAGAATTACCAATTAGTATATTAAATCCTGTTCTGCCTTATATTCCTCCAAAAAAATTGATTACTTGGTCGGTATCTATTTGTGCCTCTTGGCGATCATCTCAGTGTAGTGTCGTTATCGTTGCACGTTGGTATTAACTTCTCAAATCAGCTTAGGTATTACAGTGCTTGACTGTTCGAAAATAGAAAACAGTGCTCTGGAGGCTATAATACTGCTTTTATGTGCCGTGCAATATAGTTTTTACTTTTGCTTATATATATATATATATATATATATATATATATATATATATATATATATATATATATATATACATATATGTGTGTGTATTTGTTTGTGTTTATTTCTTTACCAATATATATCTTAAGTTCATCAAACTTTTACTATATTTCTCTAGATATTCTTTTCATTTTCAATATTCTATTTATGCTGTTTGTAGGAATCACATTGAAAGTTTGAAATAGTTTTCACTTCTGTATGAATGTGAACATGTGGAAGAAGAAAAAAGTGTATTTTTTCATATACTATTTGACAGAAAACGATTTTGATATAACACAAGATATTGATAGTCTGAAAAAAAAAAACATTGAATAAGGAAGGGTAATCATGAATCTAGGGAAGGGTAATCATGAATCTAGAGAATCGAGTTTATCAAAATTGCATCAAAACTTTAAGTGGTTGATGCACTACATCTGTGAACTGGCTGACAGAGAACCAGTAGTGTCATGAGGATAGGTCATAGTTGATCTGGACACGCCATTTCAACTGCGACAATAATGTACAAAGATATAATTATGGATTCGAGAGAATCAATTCTATATATAAGCGTTGGAAAGTCAGACCTTAAAATATTGACATAGTTTAGAGAAAATGTCTGAGAAGTTGAGTGCTCTGAGGTCCCTAAAAAGGCGAACATCTTATAATTTTGCTCAAGGATTTAGGATGAAGGGGAAACTATGATAGATGCATTATATAAGGAGTCAGGCTAAGTGTTATGAAGCTTTTTTTTTCCTCCTCTCACAACCCCCCCCCCTTCAAAAAAAAAAAAAAAAACTCATGTTGATGCGGAGACATAGCCACTAAGTTTTGTGGGCATAAAAAAGGAATGTACGAAAGAAATTTTTCCATCAAATAGATAAATGAATGTAGGTGTATATGAGTTTTCATGATGGTAATTAGAAAACCAGCTTTGAAAGTAATACCTAAGAGTGTGAAAGTTGTAGTAGAAGATAACACTTGAATATTGCTTAAATGAAAAATCAATTTAGTCATATAAAGTAAATCTTAAGGAACTTTCATTTGTAGAGGATTTGGTTGATAAAATTTGTGCACTGGCGAGTTAATTACCCCCCCCCCCCAAGAAAAAAAAATTATCACAAGAGTAAGTGTACTTTGAAATTGTTAAAAAGACACATTGCAGATAATAATGAATACCGTATGCGAATGGCGCTCCCTTAAACAGGACGAATATCACATGGCAATGGTTGTTGATGAGTAATTTCGGGAGCATATGGATAGGAAATTAGGTAAATAATATCCCAGAATATTTTGCAGGCATTTATTAAGCATTGTATTCATGTGTGAATTATCTCTTTCAAAATATGAGCATTTTTGTCATTAATTTTTTATATAACTGCTCTACTAAATGAACATAGTTTTGAAATATAAATCAAATTTCAATTTATAATTTCTTTTTGTTTCTCTCCGTATACGCCTGTATGTTTAGTGGCTGAATAATGCAAATAATACCTTTCATACGATTAATTACACAAGTAAATGCATATAATTTCTGATCATATACTAAATCTCTACTAACAAAGTCATTAATGAAATACAAACACCTCCCAAGGCTGAGCAACCCAGTCTACCCTAAAAAAATGTCGTATCCCCATAAGTCTAATTTGTTCAAATTTTCACTAAAATTTTACCAATTTCATTTTACTTTATGTTGGAGTATAGAAAAGATCAATCCTTCCACTTAAGCTGGATGAAATTATTGTGATAATAAAACTGCTAATAAGCAGAGTAAAACAAACAAAATAAAATTAACACAAAATCTTATAGAGTTTAAAGGTCTCGCAATCCGACCTTCCTTAAAAAATGACGTTGAGCGGCAAAAGTTGCAGCCAATCTATCTTTACCACTCGACTCTCTCTCTCTCTCTCTCTCTCTCTCTCTCTCTCTCTCTCTCTCTCTCTTTGAGACAGGGTTAAGTCCGGTAAATATACTATTTGGAGAAAAAAAAATATTCCAGTGACATGATCTCTCTCTCTCTCTCTCTCTCTCTCTCTCTCTCTCTCTCTCTCTCTCTCTCTCTCTCTCTCTCTCTCTCTCTCTCTCTCTTATCCGATGAGAGAGAGGGTTGACTTCCGTGAATCCTTTGTTTGGAAAAAAAAAGTAATATTCAAGTGGTATGATAGCGCTAAAATACGCCAATCCAGTTTAAGGCAAAACAAAAAAAATAAATAATAATAATAATAATAAAAAAATAAATGTTCTATTCATTATTTTGACATGTAACCTAATTTAAATTCAATTAGTTTCATTTTCTTATTAAAAAAATGTCACACAATCAATTACCAATATACGGAAAAAAAAAAAAAGTTTGCTATCAAAAGCCTTGTTGAGCTTCAACGATTGTAGATAATCTTGTTCGTGGGTGCTTCAATTAAGATCAGGTTCGTTGGAGATACCTAATACTCTTTTTGTTAGGCTTTGTTGCAGAGAAAGCAATATCAGATAGGATGCTTGACTCTGCTTTTGTTCACTAGTAATTTGGTTCAATCCGGAATAAAAGTTTGTGTTAAATTAATTAAATTCACCACCTTTGCAGGAAAAAAAATATAGAGAGTCAATAATAGAATAAAGATTCTAGCTGCAATGAATGCTGGTAATCTTGTTTTCTCATCCAATTTCAAGTTCTTGGAAAATCCCAGTGACTCAATTATTTTAAACTTTGTAGTGAGAACAAACTATTTAATGTGGGTTAAAGCAAAGAAACTTCATAAATCATCCTCAGCTATGTTAACCGATGTATCAAGAATAACTATATATATACATTTGTTTCGTAGAATAAAGTATGTTATATGCGTAGAATACAGTATGTTACATGAAGTTACGTAAGTTAGGCTTATCTTGAAATATTATAATGTTCCCTTTTGTTCTCTAACGTGAACTCGAGGAAAATAAAATATTATGACCTTGTTTCCTGCAGATAATGTATATTAAGAAGAATATTTAATACTCACTGGCAATGAATGATGGTGTGGAATTGTGTATACAAATCTAAGTAATAATCTGATCCTTTGTGCAATATGAAATAAAATTGGGTTTAAAATAACCTACCGTTTAGGTAATCATGGGGAAAGTAAACTAAATGAAATTTTTATCTCTGATTACAGTATGTATCAAAAATACAATCCTCCATTTACAGCAATTATGTCACAAATCTCTGTAGTCATCGTTAGCTATTTTGTATCTGTTCTCTGTGGGGGGAGAGAGAGAGAGAGAGAGAGAGAGAGAGAGAGAGAGAGAGAGAGAGAGAGAAAGAGAGTACTGTATATACTAATGGACTAGAAAGTTAGTTGACATGATGAAAGGGTCTTTACATTAAATTCTCGTTCAGCATTTGGCATCTTCCTTCAATTCTCAAAATTTATATTGATCATTGCAAGAATGATGGATTGAGAAAACTCTCACGACTGTCTTACTAAGAGAAAAATTCTAAAGTCTTGATTTAAATATAACCTTATAAAATAGATCAGGATATCTTCATAAATGAGAAAACCAAACCTTAATAATTCTTGTTAAACGCATTTATATAATTAATGTTTATACAAAATACATCTATTTTCGACTAGCAGGTAATTGCAGTATCTATAAATAGAAAATTGAAATAGTATCGAGTGTATCTGAGCCGGATTTTGGAATTCCAGTTCCGATTCAGGCCGTATTGTACTGTATTTTTTAAAGGATTCCAGTTAAGAAATAATGTTTAAAGGTTTAAAGGCTGCTCATGAATGACAGGGGCAAGGGACAGTGACATTGCCCAGTCGAGCAGGATAATGTCCTAGAGACTGACCATATACACATATGATCAGCGCCCAAGCCCCCTCTCCACCCAAGCTAGGACCAAGGAGGGCCGGGCAATGGTTGCTGATGATTCGGCAGGTAGACCTATAGGAACCCCTAAACCTCCCATCCATAGCCTACAAGAATGGTGAGGTTGCAGCGACCTAAGAAACTAACGAGTTGAAGCGGGACTCGAAACCCAGTCTGGCGTTCACCAGTCAGGGACGTTACCACATCGGCCACCACAACCCTGATTTTAGAGGAGTACATAAATGTACATTTCTACTATTTCCGATTCCTTTATATTCATATCTTTATTTATCAGTTCATTTACAAATTTTTCATTATCTTGCACGTGGGCAATTCATTCGGAAATCTTTTGTGGATAAATAATAAGGATATTAATAATGAAGATGAAGCAGCGGCATTATTTCCCTTCAATTTCAGGGATTACCTTTTCTTCGTGTGTAGAGTTTATCAAAGTAATTTTTAGGGGATCTTGTTTGGTTTCCTCCTTCGAAAGTTAATTAGATGTTCGTTCCATTGCATATAAATTTCACAGGTCTTACCACTCTTAGCAGAATGTTGGTCGTGCTGAAATCATTGGAAATATTAATCAGCTTTTCGCGATTTGAGTTGTGACATTTTTGGAGACATTTAACGCTTTTTAAATACTAGATTTCTCTCTCTCTCTCTCTCTCTCTCTCTCTCTCTCTCTCTCTCTCTCTCTCTCTCTCTCTCTCTCTCTCTCTCTCTGTATATATATATATAGATATATATATATGTATATATATGTATATTATATATATATATATATATATATATATATATATATATATATATATATATATATATATATATATATATATAGTCTATTAAAGATCTTGCATAGCAGCAGGCCTATTCAGAATTTATTATTTTCCATGATAACTAGTATTATTAGGAGTACCAAGTGAGCGTCATGGCATGGTAAAAGTGTATGTGTATATATATGTATATATATATATATATATATATATATATATATATATATATATATATATATATATATATATATATACATTTTTGTAAATAAATATATATCTAAATATATGTTGCATATACTGTATATATGTATATATACATATATGTGCATACTGTTTATATACTTACAGTACATACTCTAACAATGTCACACATTATATATATATATATATATATATATATATATATATATATATATATATATATATTGTTAAAATACACTTATAACTGATTATAGGAGATAGCAGACTCTAAAGTATCCTGTGGTTGATATCAGCTAAGTAAAAAATAAGGATCAAACTTTAATTTGTGCATATGTATATTGGACATAGATATCTTGTATATTGGCTATGACACTGACAGTAGGCCTATATAATATATAGTAAGGTGGGGTTTGCCATCTTATTGTAACTCTTCTTGCATACGGTTGTAACTGAATAAACGTGCTTGAAATGAAACCTTGCGTATGAAGAGGTATTCCTTGTTATCTTGACTGCACTATGCGAATGTTGTTGCAGCTAAAGGCAGCACAAAACTGCGACATGCTTATTATAAACCCATTGCAACTTAATCTATTGTTCCGACAGAGTTTAAACTTGATCATGTAGCCGTTACTTTAGATACTGCTGCTTTTGAAGCCAAGAAAACTAAAATTACCTTTAAATAATATAAGCTTAAAATTACCTTGAAACCATGCAAATTACCCGAACCTAAGGTAATTACCTTAAAATATTAAACACTGTCAATGCCAAGTGAGTCGAAGCATGCTTGACAAGTCTCCCGGTGCAAAATGGCCGCCGTGTACATGTATGTGGACTCGTTTCCTGTGGTATTATTGTATGATATCTATTATACAAAATCTTGTAAATAATGGTCGTAACAAGGACAAAATACCACGTTCTTATGGCTAGACTTAACCGAAAAAATATTCCTGAATTTAAACACAGAATAAACTAGGACTTAATGGATTTTACTGATCAAAGTTCCAAAGAAACATCAAAGTAAGTAGTTGAAAAGACCTTTATAGACTGTTCAAAAAGTGACTATACAAGGCAACACGGCCAACTATCTCGAAAAAAATCATTAAACGTCTGGAATGGGTTATCAAAAATAGCCCGGACCCTGAACATATTGTAGAGGCAGTTGAAAGGGTTAAAGAAGAGTGTAGCACCATGATTAAATTGGCTATGGAGAAGGATTAACTAAGGATCATTCCGCGGGACCGTAAAAAGAGGGGCCAACAATAATCTGAGTATATATATATGTATATATATATATATATATATATATATATGTATATATATAAATATATATATGTATATATGTGTATATATATGTATGTATTTATGTATGTATGTATATGTATGTATATATATATATATATATATATATATATATATATATGCTTATTTTATATATAAATATATATATATATGTATATATATATATATATATATATATATATATATATGTGTGTGTGTGTGTGTGTGTGTGTGTGTGTGTGTGTGTGTGTGTGTGTGTGTGTGTATAATTTACCAGAACAGAATAGAGAAGATCCCAAAAGAAATTTCATAGAAATGTGAATAAATGAAATATCGTAAATAATCTGCTCTGCATTAATATAATACTGATGCCCTTATAAACAGTGTCATAAATATTTCAGTGATTTTGTGCCCTTTTCAATTACACAAACAAACGCGCGCGCACACACACACACACACACACACACACACATTGTCACTGCTGTAATTTACTCTTAGCTTCTAACACCATGTAAACGGTGTATATGTGGTGTCAGGATGAGTTGTACCTTCACATCCTCATAATCACATGGAGGCCCAAATGCACAGTTCACAACTTGCACCTCAACTCTGGCTTGTCGGTTCCAAGCTTCTTGTGACATCAACATTGATGGGCTTTACTAAGAGTGAAGCAGCTTGCACTCGCGATAGGTAATGAGGAGAGGACCGAGATCCTTACTTCCATGGATCTTGGGATCCCATGGAACAAGGAGACCTGTCTGATTGTGGAGGTTTCGTCTTTAGAAATATAATTGAGATGTTTGGCTAAGTTTTTGAGTTCCCAAGCTCTCATTGTGAATTGAAAAATAAAATGGGTGGGTTTGGTGCGTATATGGAAGCTCATAGTGTATTGTTTTAATTATCAGATGCAATTGACTGCTTTCGGGACAGGTTTTGTATATATATATATATATATATATATATATATATATATATATATATATATATATATATATATGTGTGTGTGTGTGTGTGTGGGTGTAAAATATACATATTTTGTTTTATACGTAAAGATATATATATATATATATATATATATATATATATATATATATATATATATATATACATATATATATATATATATATATATATATATATATATATATATAGTCTCGTTCAGCCCTCTCCGTCCCTTGGGTAGTGGGGAGAGGGAGTAGTCATATTTTGATTGGAGGGTAAGGTTTGTGCCTGCACATCTAATTATTTAGTACTCGTTTTAGACGGGTCGCTTACGCTAGTATACTTACTTTTTACTTACTTTGACGGCTGCTTTTCCGGTCCCATACAGTAGGGGAACCCCACTCTCTACAGGACCTCCACTGACGTTTTACTTTGTTCGTTCAGAGTATTTAACGTTTCATATCGCGTATTGTTCATTTACTGTTAAATCGTCACTGTTGTATGACTGATGAAATAAGAAAGTTTTCAGTTTCCTCTTGAAAGCCTTCCTTATACAGTCATATATGATGTGCTTCTAGTCTATAAAACCAGACCGATAATTTTGCAATTGGCCGAATTACTCCGTACATGTATACAACGTTTGTAACCGATAAAACCTAACCTATGTAATTTGTTGAATTACCAGACCAGGGTTAAATGAAATGTAGACCCTCTTTATATAATATATATTTTTTTTTATCAAGTTAAACTTCTTTCAATTCAATTTCTTACCTATGGTGGTCGTCCCCGAAGACTGCCGATGGCGTAGTTCTCAAACTTACAGAAAGTAATTTGATTTTCCGACATGTCGTTAATGTGGTGAAACTAGGTTGGAGCGAAGGAGAGCGCTTTTGGATATTTGCCTATTAAGTGGAGAAAAAAATACTATATACATAACACACACACACAAATATATATATATATATATATATATATATATATATATATGTGTGTGTGTGTGTATATATATATATATATATATATATGTATATATATATATATATATATATATATATTAAATTTCTTATTCCTGATCTAGATATTAATCTTTGGCACTGTCGTTCAATTAGTTCATTATGCATGTTGCATAAGATTTTTCATAACTCTGACCATCCTTTACATTCAGATCTCCCTAGACAATTCTATCCTGTTCGTAATACTAGGCAGGCAGTTAATTTTAATAGCCAGGCCTTCTCCATCAGGAGGCTCAATACTACAAAGTATTCTAGAAGTTTTTTTCCAGCTGTTACCAAGTTGTGGAATGATCTTCCTAATCGGGTAGTTGAATCAGTAGAAATTCAAAAGATCAAAGTTGGAGCAAAAGATTTCATGTTGACCAGGCTGACATGAGTCTCTTTATAGTTTATATAGGACATATCTGTTTTGACGTTGTTACTGCTTTTAGAATGATTTATTGTTGACTTACTCTCATCATTTATTTATTTCCTTATTTCCTTTCCTCACTGAGCTATTTTTCCCTATTGGAGCCATTGGCCTTATAGCATCTTGCTTTTTCAACTAGGGTTGTAGCTTGGCTAGTAATAATAATAATAATAATAATAATAATAATATATGTATGTATATACAGTATATATACACATATGGCAAAGGATGTATTTTCTATATTACATTAAACGAACATATTACAAGCATAAGATTATTTGTGATTCAATCAATATTGTACGGTAATGTGCATTTTGAAACGTAGTGCTTCCTATAGAACTGGAACCACCCAAAAGATTAGTATTAATTACAGATAAGTACATTAGCGTATAATAGGTGTCGCAGTGTGCTTGTTTTTAAGCTAAATCTGGGAATTCATAATAATTCTTTTAAATCAGTCTTGAAATAATTATTAGACTGTGAGAAAATCAACTTTCGTTATCTCAGTAAGAATTTATGGAAACACGCCCCCATACACTCGTGTATGTGGTGAACAGACAAAATGCAGATGGACATAATGTTCATGGGCAAAATGCAGATATTCGGTTGAAGAGGATATAATGTCGACGCCAAGAATTTATTAATATTGTTATTGATAATAACTAAATATGATTACGATAGAAATAATTAAATAATTATACTTTTTTTATACTAAAAATTTCGTTCAGACAATTCTATCGTGGTAGTTGTCACATTAAAATCTCTTGTTGTTGTGTACATATTTTTTTACTCCTAGTTGTTGTCTTTTTTAGTTGTACACAACACGCAATGACCCTAACAACGAGGATAGATTTTTCAAATCCTTTAGTTGTTTTTTGAAAGACCGTAATTTGAATCCACCCTTGTTCAGTGTTGATTTCCAATGATTGATTGATTCAAGGTTCTCTGGCATTCTGACCTCTAAGGTCATTGACATCGTGTTGAGTTCGAAACAGCTGCTATTAATAGTATAATGAAGACATTCTCAAACAGTGTTGTTTCCTCCGACAACGAAGTTGGAAGGTAATGTTTTCGCTCCTGTTTGTGTGTTTATGTGTGTGTGTGTGTGTGTATGTAAACAGCTTCCTGGCCCTAATTTTGATCGTAATGAAACGTGCAGCGATTGACTGTTAGGTAAAATGCTAGAAATGATTAAATTTGGAAGGTTAAGGTCACGGTCAAGCAAAATGTCCTTTTCACGTTATCAGCCATAAGTTCGGACATCGTTGTCACAGAGACTTCGAGCTTGGTCATATTCACGACAAATAATATATGTAAAGATCGAAGGTCAAGGTCGAGTCCAATGTCAAAGTCAAGGAAAATGTCAAATTTCGGTCAAGTATGTGTGTGTTTTATCTCCATTCACATCTGTCTACAAGTTTAGGAGCTGGTGTTTCCTAACATGTGCATTATTATTATTATTATTATTATTATTATTATTATTATTATTATTATTATTATTATTATTAGCCAAGCTGCAACCCTAGTTGGAAAAGCAAGATGCTATAAGCCCAAGGGCTCCAACAGGGAAATATAGCCCCGTGAGGAAAGGAAATAAGGAAATAAATAAATGATGAGAACAAATTAATGATAAATCATTCTAAAAACAGTAACAACGTCAAAACAGATTTTTATATATAAACTATAAAAAGACTTATGTCAACCTGTTCAACATAAAATCATTGCTGCAAGTTTGAACTTTTCAAGTTCTATTGATTCAACTACCCGATTAGGAAGATTATTCCACAACTTGATTACAGCCGGAATAAAACTTCTAGAATACTGTGTAGTATTGAGCCTCATGATGGAAAAGGCCTGGATATTAGAATTAACTGTCTGCCTAGTATTACGAATAGGATGGAATTAGCTTGGTATTGTCCGTTGCTTTCATAATTCGTCCAAGAGCAAAATGGCATCGTGGTGAGAAGATATTCCTTAACTCTCATTATGCTATAATTGTGAGCAGATGCCATATGAATGACTTTATCAAAGGTATCTATGGTGCAGTTGGCAACTTCCAGCTTTTTTAATTTTATGCGCGGGTTACTTGATATAATGGAAGGCGCACAATTGCTTATCAAATTACATTGCATGAGCTTTCCAACGTTTTTAGGATCCTGGATGTATAAGACTTGAAACAATGATTGCTATTTGAGAAGTCGTAGTCTATTTGTCAATATACACAAATACGGATATACTCAGGCACACTTTTCTGTCTTATTTCCCTTCCTCTTGTTATTTCAAGTTTTTAAAGTTTATGAATGAAAAGATCTATTTTAATTTTATTACTATTCTTAAAACATTTTTTATTGTTCATTATTTCTCTTGTAGTTTATTTCCTTATTTCCTTTCCTCCCTGGGCTATTTTTCCCTGTTAGAGCCACAACTACAGTTGTAGCTTATCTAGTAGTAAATAATAATAACAATAACATCTTAGAATTTTTTTTACACTAGAATATGACCAAGTTTGAAGTCTCTGTGACAACAATGTTCGAACTTATGGCTGATTACGTGAAAAGGACATTTTGCTTGACCGTGACCGTTGTTTGTGGATGATACTGTACTGATTGCAGACACAGAAGAGAAGCTTGGCCGATTAGTGAGAGAATTTGGAAGAGTGTGTGAGAGAAGTAAGTTGAGAGTTAATGTGGGTAAGAGTAAGGTTATGAGATGTACGAGAAGGGAAGGTGGTGCAAGGTTGAATGTCATGTTGAATGGAGAGTTACTTGAGGAGGTGGATCAGTTTAAGTACTTGGGGTCTGTTGTTGCAGCAAATGGTGGAGTGGAAGCAGATGTACGTCAGAGAGTGAATGAAGGTTGCAAAGTGTTGGGGGCAGTTAAGGGAGTAGTAAAAAATAGAGGGTTGGGCATGAATGTAAAAAGAGTTCTATATGAGAAAGTGATTGTACCAACTGTGATGTATGGATCGGAGTTGTGGGGAATGAAAGTGACGGAGAGACCGAAATTGAATGTGTTTGAGATGAAGTGTCTAAGGAGTATGGCTGGTGTATCTCGAGTAGATAGGGTTAGGAACGAAGTGGTGAGAGTGAGAACGGGTGTAAGAAATGAGTTAGCAGCTAGAGTGGATATGAATGTGTTGAGGTGGTTTGGCCATGTTGAGAGAATGGAAAATGGCTGTCTGCTAAAGAAGGTGATGAATGCAAGAGTTGATGGGAGAAGTACAAGAGGAAGGCCAAGGTTTGGGTGGATGGATGGAGTGAAGAAAGCTCTGGGTGATAGGAGGATAGATGTGAGAGAGGCAAGAGAGCGTGCTAGAAATAGGAATGAATGGCGAGCGATTGTGACGCAGTTCCGGTAGGCCCTGCTGGTGCCTCCGATAACTTAGATGACCGCGGAGGTAGCAGTAGTAGGGGATTCAGCATTATGAAGCTTCATCTGTGGTGGATAATGTGGGAGGCTGGGCTGTGGCACCCTAGCAGTACCAGCTGAACTCGGTTGAGTCCCTTGTTAGGCTGGAGGAACGTAGAGAGTAGAGGTCCCCTTTTTTGTTTTGTTTCATTTGTTGATGTCGGCTACCCCCCAAAATTGGGGAAGTGCCTTGGTATATGTATGTATGTATGTATATATATATATTTATATATATATATATATATATATATATATATATATATACCCCGTATTTGTATATATATATATATATATATATATATGTGTGTGTGTGTGTGTGTGTGTGTGTGTGTGTGTGTGTGTGTGTGTGTGTGTGTGTGTGTGTGTGTGTAAAGCAACAAAGCTGAGGAGAGAGATTTACCCATCAGAAATTGAGTTCATGAATAAGAATAAAAGGCATAATGAAGATTGAAAATCTTTTGAGTGTTTATCTGAAAGGTTCTAGCTGTAATAATGGAAAGAACTGAGGACATTTGCACCGTATTCCACGAAGTCTTTTTCCTTTTCTTATGAATAGGAGAATGAGGTGCAAAAGAACAAAACAAGTTGTTTATACTTTGCCAATGAAGACATTAAAAGCAAATTAGACGGAGCGAAGAAAAAAATTGCATATGGTCAAGCTAATTATCCTTAATAGGGATTGGGTGATTCTATTTGAGTTCAGTTTCTAAGAACCTTAATTAATATTCTCGATATAGATGGGTTGATCAATTACAGCGAGCATATCAATATTCCACCGGGAAATGCCATATAGTATATGAATGACTTGTGACGCGATTTCACTATCTCGTTACCTCTTTTGTACAGAGAATCAGTCTTTACCCCAATAGCGCTCATTTAAACCTTGTGATATACCTTCTCTAAATACTCATAAAAAGAGAATTTTTTTTAATGCCCATTTTTTTTATATATATATTTTGGCTTTCGTTTATATTCTTCCTCTAGCGCTAATTTTTTACGTTCGAGTGTGATTCCCAGAAAATGTATAATGTATACATTAATGTGTATTGAAACAGAAAATATTCTTACTTTTACTTAGAACATTTGGACGGGGATCTTTGGTCGAAGGAATT
>NC_090725.1:293812500-293835000 GCF_036898095.1 Palaemon carinicauda | reverse complement strand
CTTTTATTTTTTTTACAGCAATGTCATACTTTCTCTGTTCATTTCTCCCATCCAAATCTTCCACCTCCTCACAAATCCTGTTATATATTACCCGTAAAGATCCTCCGAATGAAAATTATTGGAAAAGCTCTAAAACTTACAATTTCTGTATAATTATGCAATAGTTGATAAAATGAAATATTGTACCGCAATATGTGATCAGCTATATGAAAAGATTCTCTCTCTCTCTCTCTCTCTCTCTCTCTCTCTCTCTCTCTCTCTCTCTCTCTCTCTCTCTCTCTGAAGTAAAAGTAGCTTTGGGAATTCAATTGTTCATATTTTATCATTAGCTTAATTAATTCTTATTCAAATGAAGTGTTATTTCATGATGTAAGATAATGAATTTACAAAAGATTGTTCAGATTTGTAAATAAAAGAATTTGTATTTAGAAAAAAAGAAAACTAAAGGTACCATAACATGGTAATATATTTTTAACTTTATAAGAAATTTTCTTATGGAAATTAAGCATTACAGTAGATTTTCTTTTACAGGAGTTCGCTTGTTAAAATTAATAACTATCTTTTAGTTAAGTTTTGAGAGATCAGGTTAAGTGGGAGGCAGAGGAAATTCGTTTAGTTTGGATAGTTAGGTATCCGAAAAAACAAATAAAAAATATACAAAGAAAAGACGAAATTTAGAGGAAAGATAATCTAAGGGCTATTCCACTCACATTTCAGTTACTCGCCGAATCTTGGTTCACTGGAAGGTTAGATAATTCGTCAATAAAAGAAAACATTTGAAAAACGAAAGAAAAAAAGATAAGATAAATGTTGGCTTTTAAAAATAAGCTATCTATTGCTTAAAGACTCTGATGCTGATAGATAAGAGAATTTCAAGGCTATGGGTAAGTGTGGCTTATATATTTTTCATTTTAGGGTGTTTTAATTTCTTTGCTGTTACAAAATTCTGAATCCTTTAATGTAATTGAAGGAAATGCCCTGATTAGCATGTATATAGGTGGATGGGTATATTGTGGACCGCTCAGTTATATGATTTCTGCTGACGAGCATGGACAGGAAGGACACGAGGGAAGGGTCGTAGGTTGCGGAATCGGTAAGAGTAACTGCAAGATGTGTTAAAATCTGTTTGGTAGATTTTTCTGGAAGCGGGCTGTGATAATGGCGGTACCACTTTCCCGAGCCAACCCTCTAAAGGACAAGGTTTTCAGGTGAAACATTTATGTATATGTGTGTGATTGATTCAGTTCATTTGCATTTAATTTACTCTTTATTGACATTTTACTGTGTCATTATTCATTTTGTTTTTCTATTAAAATGGGTAAAAAAGTCATGAGATTTAAGAAAGTTTCGGCAAGTTTAAATCTAATTGTTGGTGGTCTCGTATTTTATATATATCTACAACTAAATATGCTTGTATTTCATATATCAGGTAATATATCTTTGGATTATGGAAAATAAGATTTAATCTAAACCTCTAATCGTAGTATATTTGGTGATGTCAGATATTCTATTGAAGCCGCTATAAATGAATCGGCAACAAGTTTTGGATTATGATTTTTATTATTGTTAAATAATACTCTTATAGTTCTAAGTTTTCCTTTTTTCCGATATTTATTCCATTATTCTTTGAAGTAATTTGTTATTATCCTTACCTGGACTCTCAACACCTAGAACGGTTTCAAGATTCCCCACGGAAATTATTGTGGATTTTAGTCTTTCATATATCTATAGTCGCCGCAGAGATTCCGGGCGATAACCCCCACCTCTTGATGACGTCATAGCCAATCATGTTGTGTGTAGCCGTCACAACACTCAATTAAAGTGATTATAAGTTTGTATAGTTTGAAATATATAAGGCAATGCATTGTAATTGTAACCGCTGCTAAAGTGGGAGACAACGTTATGACGTCATCGTGGGTTTGGATATTATTATTATTATTATTATTATTATTATTATTATTATTATTATTATTATTACATGCTAAGCTACAGCCCCAGTTGAAAATGCAGGACGCTATAAGCCCAAGAGCTCCAAAAAGGAAAATAGCTAGGACTAATCAGTAGATCAAATTCATACAGAAACATAGAAGCTATGTTTTTGTAAATCTAGCATTAATAGACATTCAAAATGCGCCCTACATGAAGGAAACCCCATTTATATGTAATACTTTAGTAAGTAGAAATGGTGTAACTAATTAACAATACAAAATATTAAAGGGAATTGCTAGCCAACTAACATTCATGAATGATCAAGAGATGATGAACATGATAAATGTTAAAGTGGTGAAAGGAAAGATGTATTCAATCAAGGCTAGGCATTCAAATCCATACTCTTCTTAAAGATTATTTTAATATTAGGATTTTCTTAAATTATTTTTCATATCATATGTTTCATTTGGGTACGATTCCAGCTCTTTTATGGTTCAGCTAAAAGACTTCCAAGTGTTTTCCTCTCTGTTATTTTACAGAAATTAATATTAGAAGTAGAGGGTTTATCCTATCTTTAATCAGAAGTCAAGCCGCAAGTAATGAGGAAGCAAATTAAAACGGATAAGGAGAAAATAGAAACTCCAGAAAATTAATATGAGCATATATGATAAATGAACTGATTTAGCTAGGCTATTATTATTATTATTATTATTATTATTATTATTATTATTATTATTATTATTATTATTATTAATCAAATAAAGAAACATTCATATAAAACAAGCCCGTGATAACTAAAGCAGACATACAGATGAATTAAGGTCCATGATTTAACGAACAAATTAATATGCATAATATATCATAGAATAACCGAGTAATTTGTAGCAGTCTTGCTTGATGATGTAAAATTAGTCTTACGCCATATTTCCCTTTTAAATGCTGCCAGAAAGACTTCATTGAAGCTAATAATTTGCAAAGTAAATGCCATGCTGAAATTGGTGCAGATAGTAAACGAATGCATGAAGGTTGTGAAGAATATTAAACAGAATATCTTTGAGCTGCAGATTTAATAATAATTGCCATTATTATTATTATTATTATTATTATTATTATTATTATTAAATGCTAAGCTACAACCCTAGTTGGAAAAGCAGGATGCTATAAGTCCAGGTGCCCAACGGGGAAAATAGCTCAGTGAGGAAAGGAAATAAAGAAAAATAAAATATTTTAAGTATAGTAACAACATTAAAATAAATATTTCCTATAAAAACTTCAAATCAACAAGAGGAAGAGAAACTAGATAGAAGTGTGCCCGAGTGTACCCTCAAACAAGAGAACTCTAACCCATATCAGCGGAAGACCATGGTACAGAGGATCTGGCACTACCCAAGACTAGAGAACAATGGTTTGATTTTGGAGTGTCCTTCTCCTAGAAGAGCTGCTTACCATAGCTGAAGAATCTCTTCTACCCTTACCAAAAGGAAAGTAGCCACTGACCAATTACAGTACACTAGTTAACCCCTTGGGTGAGGAAGAATTGTTTGGCAATCTCATTGTTGTCAGGTGTATGAGGACAGAGGAGAATCTGTAAAGAATAGGCCAGACTATTCGGTGTCTGTGTAGGCAAAGGGAAAGAACCGTAACCAGAGAAAAGGGTCCTATGTAGTACTGTCTGTCCACTCAAAGGGCCCCATAACTCTCTAGTGGTAGTATTTCAACGGGCGGTTGGTGCCCAGGCTAACCTACTACCTACCATTGTTAAGAAAGAATGACACATCCTCATCGATTAGTATTTTCTGTGAGATAAAACCTCCAATATCTTGCTTTACAATATAGCATTTATAATTTCTTTTTGTACATATCAGTTGTTTTATCCGAGTGGAGGTAGCCGTTTCATGTTGAGGATAAGAAGCCCACATAAAACTCGTGAGTGTTTCCAACTCATTCCTCATAGGTTAAAAGATTGCTGCCTGGTGACAATTTTGCGTTTGTGTGTTTTATCATATCTTATTGGTTACCAAAGAAGATAAAATTCAACCAATTTTTAACATTTACTTACTCGCAGTTTTAACAAACCCCCTTTTTCCTTGTATCCGATTTTAATGGGTCTAATGGTTAAAATGTGGCATATTTGATATTTATACACGGACGTTCATAATAAATCAAAACCAATTCAGAACCCCGTCTCTCATAAGGTTTTGACCACGGCCGTGAAAAGTTCTCGAGAGCATACAAATATATTTGATTGGAGACAAGTGTACACATTGACTGTGTTACCCCCATTAGATGATTATATTTTGATGTTTTTCACTGAATATTTGGGGGGTTGTGGCCGTCGAATCTCTTCTGCCCTCAAAGTTTGATATTCTTAACATTCCTCCAAAAAAGTTCTCACTTCCACCGGAAATAGTTTGCGTAAAACTTATCCATTGCTTTTAAAGGGTTAGGTGTATTATAATGAGGCAATTTGTAGTTTTACTTAAAAGCATGTAATGTATTTGTTCTCAAATGATTATACACACTAAGTGTAGAGGATGAACAGAAGTGACAAAGCGAAGAAGTTAATAATCTTGATTGGCAATACTAAGCAGTGGCTTATATACCACTTTGTATGGACTGTTAATCTTTACAAAATGGATTTATGGTTTCTTCGTCTACTAACCCAAGATTGAAATTAATATAATTTGATTTTGTTTTCTATAGGTAGCCTCAATCATCAAAATTTCAAATCGATCGTAATTTTGTGTCCTCTAAAGCGTGAGTTCATGTTGGAGGTCATCCATGAATTTGTGAAAATCCTGAAGCAGGATAAAGATTTCTGGTCTGGCGTGGAGCTTACTGCAGCTCTTGGAGTGATGGAGTTATAGGGATGTCTGAATAATATGCTGTCTGGATATGTCTACTAGCATGTCTTGTGCCTTCAGGAAATCTGTTCTAAGCAGTGAAAAGGTGACGTTTGCTGTAATGCATGTCCAACTCTATGGTTTGCGGGTGAATGCTATCAAAATGATTTGGTCCCATACAAATTTAGTAAGGCGCCATTTGCAAACGACACGTGATGGGTGCTGGTGGCTGGTACGAACGATTTGCGTGTGCCCATATTGACAAGAAATTTCATGTCAGACATCTCATCGTTGATGTAGAAACAAGTACAGGTCTTTTTCGTTTCCTGAAAGAAAAACTCACTTTTATGCATGAGGCAACCAGTCTGGCCGTCTATGATGGTTAGATGATTTAGCTGCTGCCTGTACCTACTGTATATTTTTTGACAATGTACACTCTTTCTTGCACTTTCGTACCTTTCTCCCTGATCGGCCCTTTGGTTTGTAAGCCTTCATTCTCTGGCATGTCAGCTGCTTGACTGGTGAACGGGAGTGGCAGGAGAATTTGGATCGCCGTCTGTCCTTTCATTAGTTAGAGGTTGTGGGTATGTGGCGGCCACTGCTATGGGTGAGTTAGTGGGTTTTGCCGACGTCTGCGATAGGTAAACATTATTGATCTCCTATTGCCGTTCCTACGTTGTTAAGTAATTTTTATGGATCTGAAAGCTGGTAGCTATTCTGAAGGGTGACCTTAATTAGGCCTTAACATTTCGTATGTGAGGGTTTTGTCTGGCTTAGCTAACCACTCTACTCTTAGTTCGAAGACACTTTCGGGTAGGAATTCAAGTACGGTGTCAGGTTTTCCTGACAATGATATGATCTTCTTTTACCTGAAGATAGTTTCCGTCTTAAAGAACCAGGGTTATGAGTTATAAAAAGAAACAGGCGGACGGTGATTTTATCAGGAGAGTTGGCGACGTTGGTTATCTTCAGTCACTCCAGGGTCACCAATTTTCTGGTCAGGGCTTGGACGGAAACTCTGGCTGGTTTCAACTAGTTTATTTACACACAACTGTGACATTAAGTCACTCCTTGCAAGCAAAAAGGCAACAGGAAATATTTGCTTCTAAAAGGGTACAAAAACCATTTGAAACAATTAAATTGAAATCTTACAATATTGATTTTTAGATGTTAGGCGCCCATATTCCTGGAATAAAAAAAAAAAAAAGATGATCTTCGACGTAGTATTGTGTTTGTTTTAAGCCTGTTTTCATGCCATCCATGGAAGGTCGTGCTTTGGTAGCCAGGATATTGCTGTGAGATGCCCGGTAACGGTTCCTACAGTGATCACAGACACGATGTCGTGTGACACCTTAGCAATCTCCATTCAAGAATGATTATTCTTGCTACTGCTACAACAGCCCGTCTTTTCATTGCTACACTCTAAGTCACATCCAGCTGTATGATCGTACTTGTAATGCTTAGTCTCTTCAATGATCCCATTTACTACTGTATTCTCAATAAATGCATAGAGAATTCTATTTTCATTAGCATTGGGAGGCAGAACAGAATTACCAGTAACTCCTGCATCCCCCACAAAATCGTATTTAGTCTTCACTTTTCTTCCTGTCATTATCTATAATTGAAGAACTCTGCCCATTGTCTCCATAATAAGCCTTTCAAATCATGTGATCAACTCTCTCTTCTCCATTACCTGAATTTAACTCTGCTATGTTCAATCTCTCATAAATCCCTATATCGTCATTTGTTACTTTCATCTCTTCATGATCACTCTCAGCTCTTAAAGCTGGTGCATCTTGATTGCCGGCCAATTCTCGTTAATCATCTATAAAAACCATCGCAATCAGTATTATTAATTTCTTCATCTTTATGGCCAATAAATTCATGCAAAATATCATGAATTTCTGCTCCACTTAGCACTCATTCAAATGACATCGTACTATAGTTTTTATCTTCCTCCAATTAATGGGCCCTTAGCTGGCAAAGTCACGTAACTGACAAACTTGAAATAAATAGAATTACTAATTGGTATATTAAATCCTGTTCTGCCTTATATTCCTCCCAAAAATATTGATTACTTGGTCGGTATCTATTTGTGCCTCTTGGCGATCATCTCAGTGTAGTGTCGTTATCGTTGCACGTTGGTATTAACTTCTCAAATCAGCTTAGGTTTTACAGTGCTTGACTGTTCGAAAATAGAAAACAGTGCTCTGGAGGCTATAATACTGCTTTTATGTGCCGTGCAATATAGTTTTTACTTTTGCTTATATATATGTGTGTGTATTTGTTTGTGTTTATTTCTTTACCAATATATATTTTAAGTTCATCAAACTATTACTATATTTCTCTAGATATTCTTTTCATTTTCAGTATTCTATTTATGCTGTTCATAGGAATCACATTGGAAGTTTGAAATAGTTTTCACTTCTGTATGAATGTGAACATGTGGAAGAAGAAAAAAGTGTATTTTTTCATATACTATTTGACAGAAAACGATTTTGATATATAACAAGATATTGATAGTCAGTTTTTTCTTAGTAGAAAAAAAAACATTGAATAAGGAAGGGTAATCATTCTAGAGAATCGAGTTTATCAAAATTGCTCTAAAATTTAAGTGGTTGATGCACTACATCTGTGAACTGGCTAACAGAGAACCAGTAATGTCATGAGGATAGGTCATAGTTAACCTGGATACGCCATTTCAACTGCGACAATAACCATACGGACATAAGGTACAAAGATATAATTATGGATTCGAAAGAATCAATTCTGTATATTAGTGTTGGAAAGTCAGACCTTAGATTATTGACATAGTTTAGGGAAAATGTCTGAGAAGTTAAGTGCTCTGAGGTCCCTAAAAAGGCGAACATTTTATAATTTTGCTCAAGGATTTGGGATGAAGGGAAAACTATGATAGATGCATTATATAAGGAGTCAGGCTAAGTGTTATAAAGCTTTTTTTTTCTTCTCCTCTCACAACCCCCCTCCCCCCCAAAAAAAAAAATGACTACGTAATTACCTCCCCCATATTGATGCGGAGACATAGCCACGAAGTTTTGTAGGTATAAAAGAGGAATGTACGAAAGAAATTTTTCCATCAAATAGATACATGAATGTAGGTGTATATGAGTTTTCATGATGGTAATTAGAAAACCACCTTTGAAAGTAAAACCCATGAGTGTGAAAGTTGTAGTAGGAGATAACACTTGAATATTGCTTAAATCAAAAATCAATTTAGTCATATAAAGTAAATCTTAAGGAAGTTTCATTTGTAGAGAATTTGGTGGATAAAATGTGTGCAAGGGCGAGTCAATTACCCCCCCCCCCCAAAAAAAAAAAAAAAATGATCACAAGAGTAAGTGTACTTTGAAATTGTTAAAAAGACACATTGCAGATATTAATGAATACCGTATGCGAATGGCGCTCCCTTAAACAGGACGAATATCACATGGCAATGGTTGTTGATGAGTAATTTCGGGAGCATATGGATAGGAAATTGGGAATATAATATCCCAGAATATTTTGCAGGCATGTACTAAGCATTGTATTCATGTGTGGATTATCTCTATTTCAAAAATTGCGCATTTTTGTCATTATTTTTTTTATATAACTGCTCTACTAAATGAACATAGTTTTGAAATATAAATCAAATTTCAATTTATAATTTCTTTATGTTTCTCTCCGTATACGCCTGTATGTTTAGTGGCTGAATAATGCAAATAATACCTTTCATACGATTAATTACACAAGTAAATGCATATAATTTCTGATCATATACTAAATCTCTACTAACAAAGTCATTAATGAAATACAAACACCTCCCAAGGCTGAGCAACCCAGTCTACCCTAAAAAAAATGTCGTTTCCCCATAAGTCTAATTTGTTCAAATTTTCACTAGAATTTTAACAAATTCATTTTACTTTATGTTGGAGTATAGAAAAGATCAATCCTTCCACTTAAGCTAGATGAAATTATTGTGATAATGAAACTGCTAATAAGCAGAGTAAAACAAACAAAATAAAATTAACACAAAATCTTATAGAGTTTAAAGGTCTCGCAATCCAACCCTCCTCCCAATCCGACCTTCCTTAAAAAATGACGTTGAGCGGCAAAAGTTGCAGCCAATCTATCTTTACCACTCGACTCTCTCTCTCTCTCTCTCTCTCTCTCTCTCTCTCTCTCTCTCTCTCTCTCTCTCTCTCTCTCTCTCTCGGTGAGACAGGGTCAAGTTCGG
The DNA here is from genome assembly GCF_036898095.1 of Palaemon carinicauda. Lineage (NCBI taxonomy): Eukaryota > Metazoa > Arthropoda > Malacostraca > Decapoda > Palaemonidae > Palaemon > Palaemon carinicauda. The sequence continues at coordinate 293,825,994 of NC_090725.1, read as the reverse complement.
TAAATATACTATTTGGAGAAAAAAAGATATAACAGTGACATGATCTCTCTCTCTCTCTCTCTCTCTCTCTCTCTCTCTCTCTCTCTCTCTCTCATCCGATGAGAGAGAGGGTTAACTTCCGTGAATCCTTTGCTTGGAGAAAAAATAGTAATATTCATGTGGTATGATAGCGCTAAAATACGCCAATCCAGTTTAACGCAAAAAAAAAAAAAAAAAAAAAAAAAATTGTTCTATTCCTTATTTTAACATGTCACCTAAATTAAATTCAATTGGTTTCAATTTCGGATAAAAAATGTCACACAATCAATTACCAATATACGGAAAAAAAGGTTTGCTATCAAAAACCTTGTTGAGCTTCAACGATGGGAGATAATCTTGTTCGTGGGTGCTTCAATTAAGCTCAGGTTCGTTGGAGATACCTAATACTCTTTTTGCGTTAGGCTTTGTTGCAGTGAAAGCAATATCAGATAGGATGCTTGACTCTGCTTTTGTTCACTAGTAATTTGGTTCAATCTGGAATAAAAGTTTGTGTTAAATTAATTAAATTCACCACCTTTGCAGGAAAAAATATATAGAGAGTCAATAATAGAATAAAGATTCTAGCTGCAATGAATGCTGGTAATCTTGTTTTCTCATCCAATTCCAAGTTCTTGGGAAATCCCAGTGACTCATTTATTTTAAACTTTGTAGTGAGAACAAATTATTTAATGGGGGTTAAAGCAAAGAAACTTCATAAATCATCCTCAGCTATGTTAACCGATGTATCAAGAATAACTAGACATATACATTTGTTTCGTAGAAATAAAGTATGTTACATGCGTAGAATACAGTATGTTACATGAAGTTACATAAGTTAGGCTTATCTTGAAATATTATAATGTTCCCTTTTGTTCTCTAACGTGAACTCGAGGAAAATAAAATATTGTGACCTTGTTTCCTGCAGATAATGTATATTAAGAAGAATATTTAATACTCACTGGCAATGAACGATGGTGTGGAATTATGTGTACAAATCAAAGTAATAATCTGATCCTGTGTGCAATATGAAATAAAATTGGGTTTAAAATAACATACCGTTTAGGTAATCATGGGGAAAGTAAAGTAAATGAAATTATTATCTCTTTATTATAATATGTATCGAAAATACAATGTTCCATTTACAGCAATTGTGTCACAAATCTCAGTATTCATCCTTAGCTATTTCGTATTTGTTCTCTGTGGAGAGAGAGAGAGAGAGAGAGAGAGAGAGAGAGAGAGAGAGAGAGAGAGAGAGAGAGAGAGAGAGAGCGTGTGTGTGTGTGTACTGTATCTACTCATGGACTTGAAAGTTAGCCGACATGGTGAAAGGTTCTTTACCTTAAATTCTCGCTCAGCATCTGGCATCTTCCTTCACTTCTCAAAATTGATATTGATCATTGCAAGAATGATGAGTTGAGAAAACTCTCACAACTGCCTTACTAAGAGAAAAATTCTAAATTCTTGAGTTAAAATGTAACCTTATAAAATAGATCAGAGGGTATTCATAAATGAGAAAACAAAACCTTAATAATTCTTGATAAACGCATTTATACAATTATAACGTTTATACAAAATACATCTATTTTCGACTACCAGGTAATTGCAGTATCTATAAATAGAAAATTGAAATAGTATAGAGTGTATCTGAGCCGGATTTTGGAATTCCAGTTCCGATTCAGGCCGTATTGTACTGTATTTTTTAAAGGATTCTAGTTGAGAAATAACGTTTAAAGGTTTAAAGGCTGCTCATGAATGACAGGGGCAAGGGACAGTGACATTGCCCAATCGAGCAGGATAATGTCCTAGAGACTGACCATATACACATATGATCCGCGCCCAAGCCCCCTCTCCACCCAAGCTAGGACCATGGACAAGGCAATGGCTGCTGATGACTCGGCAGATAGACCTATAGGCACCCCTAAACTTCCCATCCTTAGCACACAAGGATGGTGAGGTTGCAGCGACCAAAGAAACTAACGAGTTTGGGCGGGACTCGGAACCCAGTCTGGCGTTCACCAGTCAGGGACGCTACCACATCGGCCACCACAACCTCGGTTATAGATGAGTACATGAATGTACATATCTACTATTTCCGATTACCTTATATTCATTAAATTTGTTTATCAGCTCATTTACAAATTTTTCATTATCTTTCACGTGGGCAATCCATTTGGGAATCTTTTTTGAATAAATAATATTATTATCATTATTATTATTATTATTATTATTATTATTATTATTATTATTATTATTATTATTACTAGCCAAGCTATAACCCTAGTTGGAAAAGCAAGATGCTATAAGCCTAAGGGCTCCAATAGGGAAAAATAGCCCAGTGAGGAAAGGAAATAAGGAAATAAATAAATGATGAGAATAAATTAACAAAAAATCATTCTAAAAACAGTAACAACGTCAAAACAGATATGTCCTATATAAACTATTAACAACGTCAAAAACAGATATGTCATATATAAACTATAAAAACACTCATGTCAGCTTGGTCAACATAAAAACATTTGCTCCAACTTTGAACTTTTGAAGTTCTACTGATTCAACTACCCGATTAGAAAGATCATTCCACAACTTGGTAACAGCTGGAATAAAACTTCTAGAATACTGTGTAGTATTGAACCTCCAGATGGAGAAGGCCTGGCTATTAGAATTAACTGCTTGCCTAGTATTACGAACAGGATAGAATTGTCCAGGGAGATCTGAATGTAAAGGATGGTCAGAGTTATGAAAAATCTTATGCAACATGCATAATGAACTAATTGAACGACAGTGCAAAAGATTAATATCTAGATCAGGAATAAGAAATTTAATAGACCGTAATTTTCTGTCCAACAAATTAAGATGAGAATCAGCAGCTGAACACCAGACAGGAGAACAATACTCAAAACAAGGTAGAATGAAAGAATTAAAACACTTCTTCAGAAGAGATTGATCACCGAAAATCTTGTAATTCATTCTCAATAAGCCAATTTTTTGTGCAATTGAAGAAGACACAAACCTAATGTTTCTCAAAAGTAAATTTGCTGTCGAGAATCACACCTAACATTTTAAAAGAATCATACAAATTTAAAGAAACATTATCAATACTGAGATCCGGATGTTGAGGAGCCACCGTCCTTGACCTACTTACAATCATACTTTGAGTTTTATTAGAATTCAACTTCATACCACATAATTTACACCATGCACTAATTTTAGCTAAATCTCTATTAAGGGATTCACCAACCCCAGATCTACATTCATGGGATGGAATTGATACAAAGAGAGTAGCATCATCTGCATATGCAACAAGCTTGTTTTCTAGGCCAAACCACATGTCATGTGTATATAGTATGAAAAGTAATGGGCCAAGAACACTACCCTGTGGAACACTGGATATCACATTCCTATAATCACTATGGTGCCCATTAACAACAACTCTTTGAGATCTATTACTTAAAAACTCAATAATAATGCTAAGAAACGACCCACCCACTCCCAACTGTTTGAGTTTGAAAACAAGGGCCTCATGATTAACACGGTCAAAGGCAGCACTAAAATTAAGGCCAATCATACGAACTTCCTGACCACAATCAAGGGATTTCTGTACAGCATTGGAGATTGTAAGAAGGGCATCACATGCTCCAAGGCCTTTACGAAAACCAGATTGCAAACTATGGAATAGATGATTACATTCAGCAAACCTATTAAGACGTTTTGCCAGAAGACGTTCAAAAACTTTAGATAATATGGGAGTTATGGAAATTGGGCGGTAATCAGTGGGACTTGAGCTACCACAAACATATTTACATAAAGGAGTAACATTACCAATTCTCCAATAAGTGCTAAAAGCTCCTCTTCTTGATAACTTGCGCAAAATAACAGATAACTTTGGAGCTAAGAAATCTGCTGTCTTTATAAAAAAACAAAAGGAAAAATGCCATTTGGGTCTACACCTCCATAAGCATCAAGGTCCATCAACAGAGCTTTAATCTCACGAGATCGAAAAGCTAAACTAGTTAGTTTAGCCTCAGGAAAACAGGAATGAGGAAGTTCAAGTTTTTCATTACTCTGTTTACTGTCAAAACATCAGCCAACAGGGTTGCCTTTTCCTTTGGACAGTGAGTGACTGAGCTATCTGGTTTAAATAAAGGAGTAACTGTTGCATCTACACCAAAGAGTGCAGATTTAAGTGTAAACCACCATTTATGTTCCTGAGTTGTACCAGAAAGGGTTTCTTTTATGGTTAAATTGTACTCCTTTTCAGTTGAGGCATAAACTCTCTGAGCAAAGGCTCGAAGCTGAGTATAGTTATTCCAGGTCAAATCTGATCTGTTACCCTTCCAAAGATGATAGGCCTCCTGCTTCTCCAAATAAGCACGTCTACAATCATCATTGAACCACGGTTTGTCCTACACTCGACACCTTAGCACACGAGAAGGGATACGCCTATCAATTATGTTGACTAGATTCTCATTCAAAGGGACAACAGGATCTACACTACTATATAATTGTGACTAATTCCAGCACAAAAGATCATACAAAATCCCATTCCAGTCTGCTTGGGATTTCATATAAATTTTACAAGTGTATGATATATCAGGGACAGGTTGCTCAGTCTTCACTACTAATGAAATCAAGGCATGATCAGATGTCCCGACTGGAGAACCAACCTTACTAGTTATAACGCCAGGGGAGTCAGTGTATACGTGGTCCAAGCAATTACCAGACCTATGAGTAGCTTCATTTATGATTTGCTCACAGCCTGATTCAGAGGCAAAGTCTAAAGCTCTTAAACCATGGCGATCGGTAGGAGAGATAGAACTTAACCACTCCCTATGGTGAGCATTAAAATCACCAACAAAGACAAAAGAAGCCTTTCTATCATCTTCTTGTATCTTAGCCATAATGGTAAGAAGACAATCGAAGATAGAATCATCCATGTCTGGATTCCGGTAAATGGAACACAAATAAAAGTTGTTATGCCTGCCACAAACTTTTATTACCTGAATCTCATGACATCCACATTGATAGCAGGACTTATGAGAAGCAGCCGCATAATTTTCCTTCATTTTCAGGAATTACCTTTTTCTCGTCTGTGGAGTTTACCATAGTAATTTTTAGGGGATCCTGTTGGGTTTGCTCCTTCGAAGTTAATTAGATGTCCGTTCCATTGCATATAAATTTCACAGGTCTTTTCAATCTTAGGAGAATGTTGGTTTTACTGGAATCACTGAAAATATTACTCAGCTTTTCACGATTTGAGTTGTGAAATTCTTTGAGACATTTAACGCTTTCTAATAATAGATCTCTCTCTCTCTCTCTCTCTCTCTCTCTCTCTCTCTCTCTCTCTCTCTCTCTCTCTCTCTCTCTCTATATATATATATATATATATATATATATGTATATATATATATATATATATATATATACATATATATATAATGTATAATCTATTAAAGAGATTGCATAGCAGCAGGCGTATTCAAAATTTATTCTTTTCCATGATAATTAGTATTATTAGGAATACCAACTAAGCGTCACGGCATGGTAAAAATGTATGTATATATATATATATATATATATATATATATATGTGTGTGTGTGTGTGTGTGTGTGTGTATACAATACATATATATATATATATATATGTATATATATATGTATATATATGCATGATGTTCATGCGCGCGCACACACTCACATATATATATATACATTTTTGTAAATAGATATATATTTAAATATATGTTGCATATACTGTATATATGAATATATACATATATGTACATACTGTTCATATACTTACATACTCTCACTATGTCTCACACACACACACACATATATATATATATACATATATATATATACATATATATATATATATATATATATATATATATATATATATATATATATATATTGTTAAAATACACTTATAACTGATTATAGGAGATAGCAGACTCTAAAGTATCCTGTGGTTGATATCAGCGAAGTAAAAAATAAGGATCAAACTTTAATTTGTGCATATGTATATTGGACATAGATATCTTGTATATTGGCTATGACACTGACAGTAGGCCTATATTATATATAGCAAGGTGGGGTTTGCCATCTTATTGTAACTCTTCTTGCATACGGTTGTAACTGAATAAACGTGCTTGAAATGAAACCTTGCGTATGAAGAGGTATTCCTTGTTGTCTTGACTGCACTATGCGAATGTTGTTGCAGCTAAAGGCAGCACAAAACTGCGACATGCTTACAATAAACCCATTGCAACTTAATTTATTGTTCTGACAGGGTTTAAACTTGAGCATGTAGCCATTACTTTAGATGCTGCTGCTTTTTACCTTAGATCACCTTATAACTTTTCCAACATCCTTGAATTTGAAGCCAAGAAAACTAAGATTACCATACAAATATCATTACCTTAAAATTACCTTGAAACCATGCAAATTACCTGAAACTAAGGTAATTACCTTAAAATATTAAACACTGTCAATGCCAAGTGAGTCGAAGCAAGCTTGACAAGTCTCCCGGAGCAAGATGGCTGACGTGTGCACGTATGCGGACTTGTTTCATGCGGTATTATTGTATGATATCTATGGTTTTATGCGGTATTATTGTATATCTATGGTACAAAATAATGTAAATAATGGGCGTAACAACAAGGACAAAATATCACGTACTTGTGTCTAAACTTGACCCTGGAAAAACATTCCTGAATTTAGACACAGAATAAACTAGACTTAATGGATTTTACTGATCAAAGTTCCAAAGAAACATCAAAGTAAGTAGTTGAAAAGACCTTTATAGACTGTTCAAAAAAGGGACTATACAAGGCAACACGGCCAACTATCTCGAAAAAAATCATTAAACGTCTGGAATGGGTTATCAAAAATAGCCCGGACCCTGAACATATTGTAGAGGCAGTTGAAAGGGGTAAAGAAGAGTGTAGCACCATGATTAAATTGGCTATGGAGAAGGATTAACTAAGGATCATTCCGCGGGATCGTAAAAAGAGGGGCCAACAATAATCTGAGTATATATATATATATATATATGTATATATATATATATGTATATATATAGATATATATATATGTGTATATATATGTATGTATTTATGTATGTATATATGTGTATATATGTGTGTATGTATATGTATGTATAGGTATATATGTATGTATGCTTATTATATATATATATATATATATATATATATATATATATATATATATATATATATATATATATATATGTATGTATGTGTATAATTTACCAGAACAGAATAGAGAAGATCCCAAAAGAAATTTTATAGAAATGTGAATAAATGAAAAATCGTAAATAATCTGCTCTGCATTAATATAATACTGATGCCCTTATAAACAGGGTCTTATAAGTATTCAGTGATTTTGTGCCCTTGTCAATTAAACAAACGCGCGCGCGCGCGCACACACCCACCCATACACACACACACACACACATATATATATATATATATATATATATATATATATATATATATATTGTCGCAGCTGTAATTCACTCTTAACTTCTAACACCATGTAAACGGTGTATATATGGTGTCAGGATGTGTTGTACCTTCACATCCTCATAATCACATGGAGGCCCAAATGCACTGTTCACAACTTGCACCTCAACTCTGGCTTGTCGGTTCCCTTGAGACAACAACATTGATGGGCTTTACTAAGAGTGAAGCAGCTTGCACTCGCGATGGCTAATGAAGAGAGGACCGAGATCCTTACTTCCATGGATCTTGGGATCCCCTGGAACAAGGATACCTGTCTGATTGTGGAGGTTTCATCTTTAAAAATATAATTGAGAGGTTTGGTTAAGTTTTTGAGTTCCCAAGCTCTCATTGTACTTTAAAAAATGAAATTGGTGGGTTTGGTGCGTTTGTGGAAGCTCATAGTGTATTATTTTAATTATCAGATGCAATTGACTGCTTTTGGGACAGGTTTTGTATGTATATATATATATATATATATATATATATATATATATATATATATATATATATATATATATAAAAGTGTGTGTGTGTAAAATATACATATTTTGTTTTATACGTAAAGATATATATATATATATATATATATATATATATATATATATATATATATATATATATATATATACATATATAGTCACGCTCAGTTCTCTCCGTCCCTCGGGTAGTCGGCAGAGGGAGTAGACATATCTTGATTAGAGGGCACTGTTTGTGCCTGCACATCTATATTTAGTACTCATTTTAGACGGGTCGCTTACGCTAGTATACTTACTTTTTACTTACTTTGACGGCTGCTTTTCCGGTCCCATACAGCAGGGTAACCCCATTCTCTACAGGACCTCCACTGTCGTTTTACCTTGTTCGTTCAGAGTATTTAACGTTTCATATCGCGTATTGTTCATTTACTGTTAAATCGTCACTGTTGTATGACTGATGAAATAAGAAAGTCTTCAGTTTTCTCTTGAAAGCCTTATACAGTCATATATGATGTGCTTCTAATCTAAAAAAGAACCAGACCGATAATTTTGCAATTGGCTGAATTACTCCGTACATGTATACAACGTTTGTAACCGATAAAACCTAACCTATGTAATTTGTTAAATTACCAGACCAGGGTTAAATGAAACGTAGAGCCTTTTCATATAATATATATATATATATATATATATATATATATATATTTTTTTTTTTTATCAAGTTAAACTCCATTCAATTCAATTTCTTACATATGGTGGTCGTCCCCGAAGACTGCCGATGGCATAGTTCTCAAACTTACAGAAAGTAATTTGATTTTCCGACATGTCGTTAATGTGGTGAAACTAGGTTGGAGCGAAGGAGAGCGCATTTGGATATTTGCCTATTTAGTTGAGAAAAAAATACTATATACATAACACACACACAATATATATATGTATATATATATATATATATATATATATATATATATATATATGTATATTGAATTTCTTATTCCTGATCTAGATATTAATCTTTGGCACCGTCGTTCAATTAGTTCATTATGCATGTTGCATAGGATTTTTCATAACTCTGACCATCCTTTACATTCAGATCTCCCTGGACAATTCTATCCTGTTCGTAATACTAGGCAGGCAGTTAATTCTAATAGCCAGGCCTTCTCTATCAGGAGGCTCAATACTACAAAGTATTCTAGAAGTTTTATTCCAGCTGTTACCAAGTTGTGGAATGATCTTCCTAATCGGGTAGTTGAATCAGTAGAACTTCAAAAGTTCAAAGTTGGAGCAAAATAATTCATGTTGACCAGGCTGACATGAGTCTTTTTATAGTTTATATATGACATATCTGTTTTTGACGTTGTTAATAGTTTATATAGGACATATCTGTTATGACGTTGTTACTGCTTTTAGAATGGTTTATTGTTGATTTACTCTCATCATTTATTTATTTCCTTATTTCCTTTCCTCACCGAGCTATTTTTCCGTATTGGATGCTTATAGCATCTTGCTTTTTTAACTAGGGTTGTAGCTTGGCTAGTAATAATATATATATGCACATACACATATGGCAAAGGATGTATTTTCTATAGTACATTAAACGAACATATTGGAAGCATAAGATTATTTGTGATTTAATCAATATTGTACGGTAATGTGCATTCTGAAACGTAGTGCTTCCTATAGAACTGGAACCACCCAAAAGATTACTGTTCATTACAGATACGTACATTAGCGTATAATAGGTGTCGCAGTGTGCATGCTTTTAAGCTAAATCTGTGAATTCATAATAGTTCTTTTAAGTCAATCTTAAAATAATTATTAGACTGAGAAAATCAACTTATTATCTCAGTAAGAAAAGGATTTATGGAAACTTATATAAAACACGCAAATACGCCCCTATACACTCGTGTATATGGTGAAAAGACAAATTGCAGATGGACATAATGTTGATGGGCAAAATGCAGATATCCGTTTGAAGAGGATATAATGTTGACGTCAAGAATTTATTAATATTATTAATAATAACTAAATATGGTAACGATAGAAATAATAAATTAATTATGCTTTTTTTTATACTAAAAATTTCGTTCAGACCATTCTATCGTGGTAGTTATCACATTAAAATCTCTTGTTGTTGTGTACAAATTTTTTTACTCCTAGTTGTTGTCTTTTTTAGTTGTACACAACACTCAATGACCCTAACACAGATAAACGTATTCTCAACGAGGATAGATTTTTCAAATCCCTTAGTTGTTTTTTGAAAGACCGTAATTTGAATCCAACCTTGTCCAGTGTTGATTTCCAATGATTGATTGATTCAAGGTTCTCTGGCATTCTGACATCTAAGGTCATTGAGTTCGAAACAGCTGCTATTAATAGTATAATGAAGACATTCTCAAACAGTGTTGTTTCCTCCTACAACGAAGTTGAAAGGTAATGTTTTCGCTCCTGTTTGTGTGTTTATATGTGTGTGTATGTAAACAGCTTCCTGACCATAATTTTAATCGTAATGAAATGTGCAGCGATTGACTGTTAGGTAAAATGCTGGAAATGATTAAATTTGGAAGGGTAAGGTCACGGTCAAGCAAAATGTCCTTTTCACGTAATCAGACATAGGTTCGGACATCGTTGTCATAGAGACTTCAAGCTTGGTCATATTCTAGTATATAAAAATTCACGACAAATAATATATGTAAAGATCGAAGGTCAAGGTCGAGTCCAATGTCAAAGTCAAGGAAAAGGTCAAATTTTGGTCATGTATGTGTGTGTTTTATCTCCATTCACATCTGTCTACAAGTTTGCGAGCTGGTGTTTCCCAACATGTGCATTATTATTATTATTATTATTATTATTATTATTATTATTATTATTATTATTATTACTAGCCAAGCTGCAACCCTAGTTGGAAAAGCAAGATGCTATAAGCCCAAGGGCTTCAACAGGGAAATATAGCCCCATGAGGAAAGGAAATAAATAAATAATGAGAACAAATTAACAGCAAATCATTCTAAAAACAGTAACAACTTCAAAACAGATATTTAATATATAAACTATAAAAAGACTTATGTCAACCTGTTCAACATAAAATCATTGCTGCAAGTTTGAACTTTTGAAATTCAACTGATTCAACTACCCGATTAGGAAGATAATTCCACACCTTGGTCACAGCTGGAATAAAACTACTAGAATATTGTGTAGTATTGAGCCTCATGATGGAGAAGGTCTGGATATTAGAATTAACTTTCTGCCTAGTATTACGAATAGGATGGAATCAGCTTGCCATTGTCCGTTGCTTTCATAATTCGTCCAAGAGCAAAATGGCATCGTGGTAAGAAGATATTCCTTTAACTCTCATTATGCTATAATTTTGAGCAGATGCCATATGAATGACTTTATCAAAGGTATCTATGGTGCAGTTGGCAACTTCCAGCGTTTTTACTTTTATGTGCGGGTTACTTGATATAATGGAAGGCGCACAATTGCTTATCAAATTACATGGCATGAGTTTTCCAACGTTTTTAGGATCCTGGATGTATAAGACTTGACACAATGATATTTGATAAGTCGTTGTCTATTTGTCAATTTACACACATACGGTATATATATATATATATATATATATATATATATATATATATATATATGTATATATATATGTATATATGTATATATATATATATATATATATATATATATATATATATATATGTATGTATGTATGTATATATATATATATATATATATATATATATATATATATATATATATATATATATATATTTATATCTGTGTGTGTGTGTGTGTGTGTGTGTGTGTGTGTGTGTGTGTGTGTGTGTGTGTGTGTGTGTAAAGCAACAAAGGTAGGAACAGAGATTTTCCCATCAGAAATTGAGTTAATGAATGAAAACAAAAATCATTATGAAGATTGAAAATCATTTCAATGTTTGTTATCTGAAAGGTTCTAGCTTTACTAATGGAAAGAACTGAGGACATCTGCACCGTATTCTACAAAGTCTTAGTCCTTTCCTTATGAATAGGAGAATGAGATGCAAAAGAACAAAACAAGTTGTTTATACTATACCAATGAAGACATTAAAAGCAAATTAGACGGAGCGAAGAAAAAATTGCATATGGTCAAGCTAATTATCCTTAATAGGGATTGGGTGATTCTATTTGAGTTCAGTTTCTAAGAAGCTTAATTAATATTCTCGATATAGATGGGTTGATCAATTACAGCGAGCATATCAATATTCCAGCGTGAAACGCCATATAGTATATGAATGACCTGAGGCGCGATTTCACTATCTCGTTACCTCTTCTGTACAGAGAATCCATATTTACCCCAATACCGCTCATCTAAACCTTATGATATACATTCTCTAAATACTCATAAAAAGGAATTTTTTTTAATGCCCATTTTTTATATATATATTATGGCTTTCGTTTAAATTCTTCCTCTAGTGCCAATTTTTTTTGTTCGAGTGTGATTCCCAGAAAATGTATAATGTATACATTAATATGTATTGAAACAAAATATTTTAACTTTTACTTAGAACATTTGGACGGGGAGCTTTGGTCGATGGAATTGTATTTTGTCATGTGTGTCTTTTCCGAGATGTTTTGGTCATGTAGAAAGGAAATATATTCTCAAAACCTTTGCACTCCTTAGTCAAGTAAATCCTTCCCAGACTCTTCGATTACATGGTATTCTAAGTTATTGTGCGTTACATTTCCCAAAGTATTCAAGAGGTATCAATTCACATTTTAAGCTTGATATTTTCATATGGAATTTCGAAGCAAGTGTAAACCATTATAATTTAAATGAGCTCAGTTTCAAGGTGGGGAAGAATATGAGAAAAAGAATAAAGGACATTCTCATCAAAGGCCAGGCATTGAACTTCATCAATATAGCCTAGCATCTTAATTGGCATTGTTGAATGCTTCCAAAGGTTTTGAAGTTAATGTGCTTTGTGCTTTAAATAACGCTAATGAGGAAAATACGAGAGTTTAATGATATAGCTCGGAGGGTAAGGTGCTTGGAAGATATTAAGCAAAGGACCATACAGCATTACTAGATGTAAGAAGTTATATTAATGCCAGTAGAATCTAAAACTGTAGTAATAACGATATTATTATTATTATTATTATTATTATTATTATTATTATTATTATTTACTACTAGATAAGCTACAACTGTAGTTAGGGCTCCAACAGGGAAAAGTAGCTCAGTGAGGAAAGGAAATAAGGAAATAAACTATAAGAGAAGTAATGAACAATATAAAATGTTTTGAGAATAGTAATAACATTAAAATAGATCTTTCATCTATAAACTTTAAAAACTTAAAATAACAAGAGGAAGAGAATTAAGACAGAAAAGTGTGCCTGAGTGTACCCTCGGGTAAGAGAACCCTACCCCAAGACAGTGTAAGACTATGGTACAGAGGCTATGGCACTACCAAGGACTAGAGAACAAA